>NC_056743.1:1714627684-1714720184 GCF_019279795.1 Protopterus annectens | reverse complement strand
GACTACACAGGCTACAAGCAGCTCGGACCGTGAAAATGCAGCAGCTCAGTGTTTTTTTTATTTTTAATTAGAAGCTTGACTTTGATACAGTGACACAGTCAGTGACAGTCGGCTCCTCCTTCCCCAAGCAAGCCATTTGTTTCAGTGCAGCAGGCAGCAGCAGCAGTCTAGTCAGACTCAGGTCAGAGCGGTGGTGCGACCAGACATGAAAAAAATTTTTTTTTCTTCTTCCTCCAGCTCCACCTCCAAGTAAAAAGATAAAAAGAAATAAATTAATTTACTGCAGTTATTTTAATCCACATTAAGAAAGAATTGGGTCACATGGCACACTAAAGGGCAGTGATGTTCCAGTTTTACTTAAAAGGAGATGAGCCTTGCAACTGCTTTACTTAAGTGTTAGTACAAATCAGAAGCCCTGCTATATTATTTAGGTTAGTTTATTTTTTTATGAAAAGGTGCTAATTTGCAGAGTATTATGACGGTATGTTAACAATAAAAAAGGATATTTCCTGCAAGATAAGGGGAGGCTTGCACAAAAAAGTGAAGCATTCTTTATACTCCCTTTCATGCAATTTAAAAAGTTAACCTTCAATACCAGAAATTCAGTTTTGATCTCATAACCTAGCTGAAGTGACTATTTTATTATTTAACAGTGTACTGGAGATGCTGCCTTCCGAGTAATGGTGTTCCCTGCCACTGGTTGCCAGCCACTCCTCATAGATGTTTTATATCAGCTGCATCTTTTTGGGTGAGATCTGAGGTGGCATTTATACTACTAGGGGAAATTTGGCCAGGCACTGGGGGAACTTCCCTACTCTTTTGATATGTGCAATGGAATATTTTACATCCACCTGAATTATCATCGACTCAGGCAGATAGGGCCTCAGTTTAATGTCTCATCTAAAAAAACAACACACTCAGGTTTGCTGCACCCTCATTATGTTGCACCAAAGTGTCAGCAGTTTATCTACAAAGTGTTGAAGTAGAATTCCCAGCCTTTTCCCCAAAGGTAACTGTGCTACATATTGCACCACTGACACTTGGATATGAGGCTACATTGCTAACTCACTAAGTCTGTAAACAGTACATCAACATCAAATGGTTGAAACTCAGTCAAAAATAAAACAACATTTTATGTAGGGGAATCCTCCCTGCTCTCCCCATGTGGGGAATTGTGCCTCTACACCACCTTCTAATTATGTATACCAAATCTGAGATCACAAAAGCAGTGGGGGAAAGGGGACACCTTTTCTCTGCAGTGTAAATGTACCCAAAACTGATGATAAATCTAGTAATCCATACATATCTGAAAAGCATATATTAGTACTCTCTAATAAGGATAAAGTTAGTCTATAAAGTTTAGCCTTCCACTCTGCAGGAAGGAGATTATGTCTAAATATAAAAACTCCACATCAATGAAACATTAAAATGAAGACATACATTATGTACTTTGCTTAATCTGACCCTGATTTAGTGCAGACTGCAAAAAATTTGACATGAATTTCTTCTTCTATCTAAAATTATTAACAAGAATTCTCATCTCAGCTATTGTCTATAATAACACTATTATATGTTTGACTGCATTTCATACCTAAACAAACTGTTAAAACTTGACTGCTATAAAATGTGCTATATACTTCTGTTTCATTTATCTATATAGCTCTGCCGTGATCTACTGATTTACATAGACTGCCAGGTTCATAATAATGCTCAAATCAATAGCTTAAAGAATGGATGTATTCTGGTATATAATTTGTGTTATTTAATGAAGAAGGCTGAAGCGCAGCCACAGTTAATTTTATTTTTGTAAAAGAAAACTGTATTTTAGTTTTGCACAAGTTCAATATTAATATAAATAAAACACTATTGTTCTTCTGTTTGTTTTGTTTCATGATCATATTTTGGTTGTCT
The DNA here is from genome assembly GCF_019279795.1 of Protopterus annectens. Lineage (NCBI taxonomy): Eukaryota > Metazoa > Chordata > Ceratodontiformes > Protopteridae > Protopterus > Protopterus annectens. Next base: position 1,714,718,273 of record NC_056743.1, on the reverse strand, counting down.
GTTCTTCAGTTTGTGTATATAAGTTGGTATCCCACAGTTCCACTGGAGTGGGTGGGGTTATATAATTGTGTATACAAATTTTATGTTAATCAGCATACAGATTTGTACCTATTTTTCATGGGCCTTTGTCCAGAGTTTTGATGTTTCCAGGTTGTGAGGTATGAACAGGATTTGTCTTAGCATGCATTTTCTGAAGAAAATGAAGTCTGAAACTCATATGTCATTATTTAGTCATTAAAAATCCTGCATGAATTGTCAGAAAACTACAAATTGCATGAGGACTAGGCCAAAATATGTTGCAAAAATCTGGATATTTGAGAGGTATGCATATCTCTCAATCTTTTAGTGCAAGAAATCTGGACAAAGCCTAAAATAATGGAGATACAATGGCCCAAAAATAGGGGTAGATTTTAAATAGGTTCATAGGTAGGTACTAGGCTATCTGCCCGAAAGCATTTATAAGCCTAGCCAGAATGTGTTGGCTTTCGCCGGCCCCTTAGATTAGTTCCCTCTGCCTCTGTACAGCAGAACCACTGAAGTGATCCCCGAGGTAATCTTTCTGTCTCACATTCACTCGTCAAGGTTTCTTTTGAAGAGTGTTAGCGAGGAGCTTTGCCTAATGTAGATTGGATCTTGTTCCAAAGCATGGGAAGTCTCTGGGACAGGAATCTATCTCTCCAGTACATCCTATTTATTGTTGTGGTGAGGCTTAGAGCCCTAGAGCATGTGGCTCGAGGGGATAAGGTTTTCTTTAGGTGGAGCATGTCCATCAATTCTGGGTTGGACATGGCCTTGCATGTTAGGCAGAGATCACCTCTGAGTAGGCAGTATGCAACCGAGTACATCTGTAGTTTCTTCAGTCAAGCTGCATAGGGCATCTGTTTGAGGCCAGTGATCCTCTTGGTGAGGTACTTCTGTGGTCTTTCCAGCTGTTGCAGGTGTCTCGTAAGGTACATCCCAAATGGGGCATTGTACTCTATGATGGGTCTGATGAGTGATGAGTAGAGGGGCACAATGACCTCTTTTGTGATTAGGTGGGCCACGTAGAAGGATTTTCTAACCACCTTGGCAATGTGATTATAAAAGGTAAGATTACTATCTACTTGGGTCCCCAGATCGCTTATTACGTCTTCCATATTTAGGGGACTACCACCTATGTGGTAGTTTGTGGGTACTTTATTTTTTCCAAAAGGGATGACTATGCACTTTTTGGCATTTAGCTTGAGGCCATGATTTTAACACCAGGTATCCATCTCGGTGAGACCCTTTTGGAGGATGTCTGTGTCAGCTGGAGAGTCAATTATAGCCCCTAGTTTCCAGTCGTCTGTGAACTTGGTCAGCCATACTCCTCCTGTGCTTGCCGGTACCTCTGAGAAATATATGCCAAACAGGAGGGGTCCTAGGACTGAGCCCTGGGGAATGCCACTTGTAACCAGTTTACAGTCGGACCTAGCTCCCACAACTCTCACCATGTGGGTTCTGTCCGTGAGCCAGTTGGCAACCCATCTTGTGATGTAGGGGTTTATGTTCAGGCTGGTGAGCTTGTCTATAATATCAAAATGGGGAATGGTGTCGAAGGCCTTTGCGAGGTCTAGGTAGGCTGTGTGTACCACTCTGTAGACTCTGTAACTGTCTCAAAGAAGTCCAGGTTTAGGAGGCATGATCTGCCCTTAACAAAGCTGAACTGGGTAGGGTCCAGTGTTTGGATGTTCCCAATGTCTCTGTTAATGATTTCCATGATGATGCACTCCATAGCCTTGCAGACCAAGCTAGTCAGGCTTATAGGGCGATAGTTCCCAGGGTCTGTTGTGGCTCCACCTTTGAGGAGTGGAATAACCGTTGCTGTGCGCCACTCTACGTGTACATAGCCTGTGAACAGGTTGAGTTTGAACACTGCGTTTAGGTAAGGGGTTAGTTAATATTTGAGCTCGTGTAGGATGCGGCCTGGTGCACCGTCCGGTCCCATTGATGCTGTGTTTTTGGCTTTGGCGAGGGCTGTTTTAACCTGAGTGTCTCTGATTTCAGGGACTCTACATTCTTCTGGTATGGTTATGGGCCCTTTAGGGGGTGAGAGGGGGTTGAAGTTTGCTGAAACTGTCTGCCAGGATGTTGCCGATATTGGTCGGTTCAGTGTATTTTGCGCCATTCTGCACTAACTCCAAGTAGATCTGAGCATTGCCACTTAGATTCTTAACATAGCTAAAGAATGCCTTGTTATCTTTGGAGTCCTTGGCAATATTTCTTTCAAAGCTCGCCTTGGATGATTTTATGAGGGATCGCAGTTTCTTGCTGATACTGATCAGGGATATCTTCCCTTCTTGGGATTTTACTCTTTTCTGTACTAGTCTCCTCCTTCTATTGTATAGCTTGTTTATGGCAGGAGTCCACCAGACTGGTTTCCTTTTCTTGGAGGAGTGAGTCTTAGTTTTGCTTGGGATGGCATGATCCATGCATTCTTGTAGGTGCCCATAGAATGCATTAGTAAAGGATTTTGCAGCTTGGACAGCATTATCCTTCAGTGTGGGGGCTTTGAAACTTTCCATCTCAGTCTTAAGTAATGTGAAGTTTGCTTTTGAAAAGTTTTTCACAGTGGCTTTCTTGTCCGGGGCCGGGGGCGGAATGTGGATATCCAAAGTGATTTGTTTATGGTCAGATCTAACCAGCGAGTGGTTGACCTCCGGTGTGGAACACCGGTCACCCATGTTGGTGATGACCAGGTTCAATAGGTTGTCACCTCTGGTGGGAGTGTTGACCAGTTGAACCTGGGCGTTTGAGTTTATAAATTCTAGGAAATGTTGGGCAAGGGAATTAGTACTTGAGTAGTTCTCCCAGTTAATGTTTGGGTAATTGCAATCACCCAGTATTAGGGTGTTTGGTAGGACCTTTATGTTTCCCAGTGTTTCCAGAAACGTGGAATGGGGGTCCTGGGACATGGTGGGTGATCTGTAGCAAGCTAAACTTTGAATTGAAGTTTTGCCCATTGTTAGTTGCATGGAGATGATCTCTGAAGCATCGTGCTGTGCCACTAACCTGGAGGTGTGGGTATTCTTGATGAATATGGATACGCCCCTGCCTTTTGTATTTCGGTTTGAGTTCTATGGCCGAAATGTATGGTATGAGTTGTAGCATGGTAGTGCTGGGGTGCTCTCTGGAGCCTTAAACCAGGTTTCTTTTACTGCACATATATAGATTTTCTCCATATTGAGGAGTGCCTCGACTGCGTGCATTTTGAGGTTTAGACTTCTGGCATTGAGTAGCATCACCCTCAGTTTTTTGTTACTTGTGCTATTTACGGCGGTGGGTTTTCTTTTGAGCCTTGCTTAAAAAAGACACTATGGGGGTGGCAAGAGCCTTGGCCAGTATTAGAAAGCCTAAGGGTGACAGGTGCAAGCCATCTCTAGCGAAGCAGCATGGCTTGTCGAGCATGTCATCCCAGGCAGACAGACACTGGATCCCTTTTGAATGACACCAGAAACTTAGCCAATTGTTGAAATCGAGAATTTTTTCTTTATACCGTGGTATCATTCTTGGTGAGGGCATGATGCCACTCAGGGTCAGGGTCATACCGGTCTGGGCTACCTGACCAGAGAGCTCTTCCATGTCTCTTTTCATGTAGTCCAGGGATGTACGGCTCAGGTCATTGACACCAACATGGACAATGACAGAGTCATATTTGTACTTGTTCTGGAGTGACCTGAGTGCTTGTGTTATGTGGCGGATCCTGGCACCCGACAGGCAGCTAACAGTAACCTTCTCCTTATTCAGCCTAGTGAGTGGGACGTCAGTGTGCCTGACTATAGAGTCACCTATTACTAGTATGTTGGGTATGTTATTTTGCCTTAAGGGCTGTGATTGCATTGCACACTGGTTTTGTGAGGTATGTGTTTCACGGTTTGTGTTTGGGGGTGGAGGTTGCTTGGCTGTTTGCTTTGGAGGTCTCAGTTGGTTTTGCAGATTTTTATTTAGAGCCTCCGAGTATGTTTTCATGTATTTATGTGTGTTTTTTTGCCAGTGCAGCTTTAATGGGTCTATGTGAGACTGGTGGTGTGATGCAAGTATTTCCCTTCTCCTCTTGACTGTCTGATCCAGTCTTGGGCTGAGAGAACTTAGCCACCAGTTTGGCTGTATAATTGCATCTCTCGCATGTATTAGTGTTTGATGGTAGGAGGAGGGGGTTGTCTGTGTACATGAGGCAGTTGTAACATTACCTCAAAATGCCCAGATTCGCCAGTTGGACTGGAGAATACACCTGAAACTGCCCTGTGGGCATACCTGGATAGGTACAGTGAACTGTTTTACTGGATGGTTGGTAAGGTTGAATAGAGAGCCTTGTCCTACTGTACAGTACAAGAGGGTCTAGTGCTAGGGTTTTTAAGTGCTTGCTATAAGTTTTGAGCAAGTGCCGGGCTGAAAAATGAATGGCTTGAGTGCTTAAGTTGAAAGTTTGTCTAGTTCCAAGGGAAAACTTGAAGAGGAGACTTTGTGGAGTCGGGGATAGTTTTACCCTAGCTAACCAGCACTGCCTGGCATGCAAAATCGAGCAAATACGGTATTTATAGCAGGGAAATGAAAGAGATAGAAATTAGCCCAAAATGGCCAATAAACTACTAATTTCTGGGCTGAAACCACTCCTCCAGGGACAGATAGGCTGCTCAAAGCTCCCCTCTCTCGCAGGTAAACCGAGAACTTCCTTCTATCCAAGTAAGGTATGGGCAAACACAGAGATTTGTATCACAGCCCTGAATTCAGCACTAACCTGAAAACTGGACTATACTAGCTTAGAAAGGTGGTAAACAAGTATATATATAAATATATATATATATATATATATATATATATATATATATATATATTTAGAAAATAAAGCAGATACACTCAAAAAGCACTTTAAATGCACAGAAAAGGATACTTAGTTATTTATCACAGATCAGAGTTGTAGTCAAAGTAGTAATAGAGTAGGAAGAAACACAAATACAGTAAAAGCAAATTAATAAAGTGCAATTTATATATATATATATATATATATATATATATATATATATATATATATATATATATATATATATATTATAAATAGAAAACGAACAAACTGATTCAAACAAGTTACCCAATTTATCAGACAAAAAACTCAAAACTGAGCCCTGTTCCAGCAGTCTTCAATGAGACAAGTTCTAACTTCACACCCCTGCTTACTAGGGTGCAGGGGAATCTTCTCCAAAAAAGATGGCCTGGATCAGTGCTCAAGTTATACAAAGCTAGATTCAGCAGGCCTGAATCTGGTCTATGCTACAGCAACAAGCCACACCAATTTCAAAAAGAAACAGTTCAAATAAGCAGGCACAATAAGCCTGTGACCAGAAATTCCCAGCTTAGAAGGGCAAAATCCAACCTCTGCTCTTTTTAACTTATAAAGTTGCTAGAATAACATACTTTGTGTTGGCATGCATTTTCTGAAGGATATGAAGTCTGAAACTCATATGCCATTATTTAGTGATTTTAATTCTCCATGAATTGACAGAAAACCACAAACTTTATGACGGCTTGGACAAAAATATGAGGCAAAAACCTGGTCAGTTGAGAGGTATGTTAAAAACACACACACACACACACACACACACACACACACACACACACACACACACACACACACACACACACACACTTTCTCTGTAGTTTAAAGTATTTGCTTACACACACATGCCCTTACCTTATCTCCTAATGGAACAGATAGTTTAAATTCTGTGCGCAAGTGTGGAATGTGTTTACGTCCACCGTGGAATACGTGCTGCACAAGCATGGTTCTCTTTAAAGGAGAAGGTGTTGCCACCACAGTGTTAAGATTTTTTTTAATATATTATTAAAGTAAATGTTTAAGCCTCCTGGCCAGAGTAGTCCCCTCCCAGCTACGGGGCCCTAGGCGACTACCTATGCCGCCTTCTGCTGGATCCAGCTCTGGTAGTGACTGGTGATCTGCTGAAAAACTTCATCAGAGACTCTGTCAGCAGACTCTCTATGTTCCTGAGGAATCTAGAATGCAGATGTCTGGTTCATGTGCTCTATCTTCCCATTGAAAAGCAGATTCCTTCTTGACCTTTTATGCTTTTATATGTCCAAAGCTCTGCACACTCTGATGGATCTCCCTTCTACTCTCAGACCCTTCCCTAGCTTTCGTTTGTAAAGACTGAAAGACTTTCAGTACCTCTGATTTCTCTTCAGCCAAGACTTCTTCCCATCTTTGCACAGCCTGAGTTTTTTTTTTCGGTATTCTGTTTACGTGATCTCTGCCAACCATTAACCCTGCCCCAGTCTTCAGCCCATTCATTCTCCTGTACTGAGTATACCCAACATGAAGACAAGAACTGTCTAGATGGGCCAACATCCAGGCAGCCATGGAGGTGATTTGTGCCCTTGCTGACAATATTGCAATGAGAACATCTATTCTAAGCCCTAATCCTATATCCAGGGTGGGGAATATACAACACACTCATCACTACAGAAGCCATTATGCCTTTCCCCATGTCTGTACATATTGCTAAGTACCTGAGATAAAGGATAATGCATGACTTGGTGGCCAAACATCCACCTGTGGGCCATCCCTTGTCATTTCATTTAGTCTGTGGTCATCTCATTTAGTCTGTGGAACTGTGGCACTGGATGGCCTTGTACTGGGCAGGCATATCCATCCTCCCCTGGTCTATATCACTTTGTCAAAAGCTTAATTGAGCAGATTACTAATTGTCTAACTCAAATCAGCAAAAGCTCAATTAAATAAATGACTGTTTCAGCAAAACATTTCCTAGGGAACAAAACTAATAGGCCAGCAACCATCTGTAACAAATACAACAACATTTAACACTCTGCAAAGTGGGGGGCTTTGCCCCCCCACACACACACACCACCCTAACTAAATATACTAACTCTGAGATTGCACTACAGTGGGGAAAAGGGCAATTCCCTGATGATGGCCAACCACATCCTTTCCCTAGGAAATTTTTCACTGAAACAATCATTCACTTAATTTGGCTTTCACTGAATAGGGTTCAGCAATTAGCGATTCACTCAATTAAGCTTTCAACATAGTGATATAGACCCCATCCTCCCCATGCCAGCTGCAACAGACACCAACGCTGGTAAATGAACCCAGATCATCAGGGCCATAGTCAAGTCAACCACACGTCCACACAATCGCACACTTACCTGAACCTGACACGTAACTTTCCACCAGAGTGCGGAAAATACCGAAGCAACAGAAACGGACAACCGAATTCTTTCCCTAGGAAAGAATTTGGTTTCCTGTTTCTTCAATATTTTCAGCATTTGCTGAAAACGGTTCGATATTAGAACACCCGACATTTCAAATGTTCAGTGTTCTAATATAGACCCTATACAAAAGTGTCACTCCAACCTATCTTAACTAACCATTCTGGTAATCTTTGACACATATATAACCACTTGAGATTAGTAAAACCTGAGAATATCTTCGGGTATAAAATTTATTAGCCCATTGTTTCATTTTGTTCAGATTTTCATTTCAAAAGAGTAGCAAAGAAGTTCAAATGCAGACCAATGGCAAGAACTCAGAAAATGTTTTTTTAAATTACAAAACATGTGTATAAGTGCATTCATGCTAACATGATTCATCATTTCAAAAGAACAGATTCCATTTTGTATGAAAAGCAGAATAATGTAGTTGCTATAAATATTCTTCATTCTGTTCAGGTTAAAAAAATAATGATTAACAAAACCAAAAGTTAATTTACCATGTCCTAACAATATACTTTTGTATATTTTTTGAAAGAACAGAATTTAAGAAAAGAACGAATAAATGCTTTTTATTGAATCATTTGGAGCTGATGTTTGGAGTCAATGTTTAAAGTAAGAACCATTTGCATTTTAATGCTGGAGTAATTCTAGCTCCTATAAATGACCATCAACCTTGTATCATGTAACCAGGTAGCATGTGTGTGTGTGTGTGTGTGTGTGTGTGTGTGTGTGTGTGTGTGTGTGTGTGTGTGTGTGTGTTTGTGTAACATATAAATTCCTAAGTCCTTGTCTTTGACTATATCCAGTGTTACTCCATCTATCACAAAACTAAATTTTGTTTTCCTCTCTGCTAACTTGCATCTCATTAGATGTTTTTTCTGTTTTAACTCACTCTGTATACCTCAAGCCCATCAATTTATTTATTTAATTATATTTTTGTTAACCATGCTGGTCTCACTGGGTTAATCCCTAATTACAGAAGAAGCAGAGAGATAAAATCTCCTAAAACATGTAAGATAGTGCCACAAGTGCACAGTCAATCAATTGCTTTCCCTCGTAGGAAATCGCCACAACTCTGTTTCTATTACAGACCCAGTGGCAATTCATTGTTTGAGATTTCTTTTTTCTCCATGTGTGTGCCACTGCAAACTTGGTATATAAAAGGTGGGGAGGTTTATCCCAAATGTGGAGTACATTGGACTTGGTCCCCTGCAAAAAATGATGTAAGAAAAATGTCTGAATGAGCCAAACGCTTGAATGGCTGTTTTAACTGGGGTAGTTAAACCTTCCATTCCTGGATTTGTTTATTTGGCAATATACAGGTGAAAGCACTCAAAATTCAGCACAAAACACACACCAAATGTTAGTCTCTAAGACAGTATATTTTCAGAGTTAACTGCTTCTGTCGGTAGTGAGTACTGCACCCCCCCCCCCCCCACACACACACACACACACTTACATGCATGACAGACGCAGTGGTTTCAATCCCACCCCCCATATGCAAACAGAAAAGTCAGGTTTTGTGAAGGTTGCAGGAAGGTACTGTTTTTCTTTGGAAAACATATTTTATCCGTGTATCATTTAGTTCAACACATTTTGGTTCATCACTCTCTGTTATATATAATTCAGTTTTGTAGAAATATATGATGAAACTGTTCAGCTCAATATGCAGGTTTACTTATTACTATTTTTAAATCTAACTAGGGAAAGGTTGTCATAGAAACACACATCTTACAAATCAGTATGAAATGTTTCTTTAAAATGCACAAGGAAATTAAGGTAGAAATCCACTGCATCTCTGTAGATTATCTTTTTCTTTTTTTGTAACAACATGAAAACCTACGAGTTATACCACCAACGCCACACTGAGATTGCTCTGTTTACCCATCTGCTATATCTGTCACCCACTTTCTCTTCCACTTTCTTTACCTTCCTGATTATGATTTGGTTTATAATTTGCAGGGATTTGTCAGGGTCCATGAATATCCTTTATTTAACTCTTATTTTCCTACAACCGCCGCATAGTGAAATCAAGCATTTAAAAACTTCTTACTTTATGTTCCTATTTTTCTACTTTCTGTAGTTTGCTTTTCATTTTATTTTTCTTGAAAGTGTGAATAACCAGGTATGGATTAATGGTCATGAAAGACACCATTAACTTCAATATGGTTATATCTAATTTGACCCCCAGCATTCTCAACACCCTGGGGAGTATCCATGATTGTGAAATATGAAGGAATTTTGTTTTGTAATGTTAAAACAAAGTCTCTCACGGTAGGTAGCCTTTTGTTTAATTAGCATTTGAAAGGCATGTCGAAACATATCTGAGAGAATGCATGTCCAGTGAGAAAGCTTGCTAAGAGATCAGAAAGAAACAGTTCAGTGTATATGTGACAGCAAATCATTTAAAATAATTGTCCATTTATGAATCACAGAAGCAAGTTCCAGTATGCCTATATGTCCTTTACAGACACATACTGCACAGGCAATGAACACCTAAAGTATAAAGGGAAAAATAAAGAAGAAAAAAGGAAAAAATTCACACTGCTGTCAGATTTTTCTCAATATTTATTTTCTTACACCGTTGTCAGAGCGACATCAAAATAATAAATGTAATTAATGATGAGGTAAAGCTTGAACAAGTGCTTTCTACTTACTCCTACCATGACTGAAAATGGTGCTGTTGGCATAATCTCGAATGTTATGATTTAGGCATAGTGCTATGATTTTTAATGCTCAGAGTTTGAGAGATATGGCCATTACTTGTTGACAAATAGGCAGGCAGATTCATTAAAATCAAATGTGAGTCCCACAGCTGGGCAGACTGCTGAATGTGTAATGTGTTACCTGGTCATTAATGGGATTTACAAAACAGAATTGCTTCAGTATGAGATACGGCTCGCATGGACTCTAGAGCATGGACTGCACACCGACCATATATAGTACTTTTTTGTAATGCTTGACATGGTGTGTGTGTGTGTGTGTGTGTGTGTGTGTGTGTGTGTGTGTGTGTGTGTGTGTGTGTGTGTGTGCGCGCGCGCGCTCGCTTGTGCAGGACAGTGAGGCTCCTGAACACTGAACATAAAACCACAACCAACCCTGCTTGCCACATATACACTTTCTATAACACAATGAACTGTACATTTACTTTACAGTACCCGATAACTGTGGCAGCCAGGGTATATGCAAACCACAAACTGCGGACATAGTAACTGGTTCATTACATGTACTGAGCTACAGATGAAAAATATCCTGAGCTGCAATACTGCCTAATAATCAATCTGCACTTCATACACCCCAAGGAGATGTGCCTCATACCAATAAATTGCTTCACAAATGTCCTCCATCAGTCTCACTACATTCCAGCTAACCCCAGTCCTTACCTACATCCCATATACTTCCCAGCTTATCCCCTCCTTTGTACATGTCATACATTCAGTAACCTAGTCTCCCCAATACCTCAGTTGCTGTCCACTGATGCATGCATTGAATGTTCCAATATGTACTGCACTGTAGTCCAGAAAGGAATTCTATAAAATGCATGGATGTTATCATACAAATACTCTTTGCTGAATTCCCAATTCAGTAATGTTTTAATATTGGTTACTGTTCTGACATTTGTCAATTATATAAGTTGTCTGGGTATTTCTGTGCTGTGCAATACAGTGTGACATACCTGTTGTCTATAGGACACATACTATAGATAGTTGCTATGGTACGAGGGGAAGGCAACACACCCTGTGGTTTTCCTTCTCCCCAATCATAGCAACGGGCAATTTGTAAAAAGTTGCTGTCCCTGTTGGTATGACCGAAAACTGGGACTCATTTGTATATTATTATGATGAACTGACCTGGTGCTTTACAAGCTCAGATTAGTAGATGAATTATATCTTTCTGCATTCAGTGGCAACACTGAGTCTACTCGAAACACAGTGTTGCTATGAACACTACTCTCTTCAGCAGTGGCTTCAGTTAGGCACCATACACACACACACACACACACACACACACACACACATACACATACAGATAGATAGACAGATACACATATATAGATAATATCATCTATATACAGTTGTGTTTATGCAGATTTGGTTTGCTTGACCATGCCCTGCTGAGCACAGCGTCAGTTTTGCAAGGCCATCTGGGACATGTTTTGTTTTTGTGATGGTTAGTCATACTTCTTGCTCTATAAATCTCTTCTACACGTGTGCAATATACCTGATTCACGTGTTTGTAAATCACAAAAGATAACCGGAGACTAAATGTATATACCTATGCAATACCTGTAGTCTTCTAGGCACATGGCTGTGTATGTATATAATCACTGGAAAACAGGAATTCTGTAAATTGTGTAGAGTTCTGGTATATGGTTTATGCTATGTACCAGCCTTTTGCAATTAGGGAGTACATTTGTGAATGCCACTGTTGGAGTTTTGACTGCTCAGTCACAGTCAGCCTTACCAAAACAACCATTCAGGTAAGCACGTGGCAAAATAACATTCAGTCACTCATATTACTTTCTGAAATAAGACAAACATACTCATCATATATAACATGACTAATAAAGGATCTCCATTTAAGTTCATTAGGCATAGAGGAACAAGTGATTATAATATGTGACTGCATCCATGCTCTGAAGGTATTTAAATCTAAACAAGTAAAACATGAAAAGAATAAGTCACAACAGAAAAATAAGTACCTGTAAGTGCTTACCTTGAATTGGGAGTGGATAGCTGTGGTTAAAGATGTGTGGCCAACAAAATAAGGAACTGTGAGGCCCTGAGTGAGCAGAAATGAAGACAGTGGTCTTAATTTGTATTCACAATGTATTGCTACAAGGTCTATCATGGTGGACAGGCTTTCCTCTTTTGGTGTTTTGTTAAATTGCTTAAGTATGAAATGTCTTATCTTTCTAAGTACAGACAGGCACTGAACAGTATAATGTATTCCAAATGTCAATATTGTTTCGTGAATGTATAGCACCGGAAGTGTCATCTAAACATGCTTGTGTGCCTTTCCAAGCTACATGTATACCAGTTAGGATTTATTTGTCCGAGGGGATTACTGCTTCTCTAAGTATAGATTACATCTAGGGTAGTCTATTAATAATGCTTGCTAGGGAAATGGGAAAATTTACATTAATGTTTGCCATGAGTTTTGGGAAAGTATAAATGTTTAGCACTTATGAAATACCATAAACACGCTGGTTTTACAACTACTGTGAACTCAGCTTCCCATTACTGCAAAGGTTTTGATCCTGTTCCTTGACAATCCAGCAACCAGTCACCTGCTGACACATTTATGGATACTTTGGCTCTATCTGCGGTGGTGCAGCGGTAGCATTGTTTCATTTTAGAACCAATAGGTTAAAATTATGTGTATACTTGTTCTACTGGTTGAAACCATTAATTGTCTTGCTGCTTTTGCTGTCTATATGACACTTTTTTATTTATTTATCTTTATTTTACATTTGTTGACCGGGCTAGTCTAACTGGATATATGTCCATTTTCTGTAGAGGCCCAGAGAGAAAAGCTCCACATAAAAAAAAAAAAAAAACATTTATGATAGAAAAATAGCAAAAAGAATATAGAAAATCACTTCCCCTTTTTTTTGTATAGTTGATCAACAAATAGTAGAAGAAATAGTATTCAGGACATGCTGTTACTAATGTTATAGCACTCCTTGCATTGATATTTCTTTTTCCTTGTTGTTGGAATTGTAATAGAAATGACAATATTGTTGTTAGTTTTCCTTTTCCCAGACAGACTGAGTATTTTTCCTCTTTAAATAGAACACACCTTCTTTCCGCCTTTTACCAAATGAGGCCTACCCACACTTTGTCAGATAAGAGCTACTGTTTCCACATTATAGGTAAAATTAAAAACCAGACACTCCAACAATATCCTGCACCTTCAGCATTTCTATTGAAATCTTGTCCACCTCTACAGCCTCAGTTCATCAGAACGTATGTTACTGTAGTGACATAATCTCCAGAAATGGGCTCACCTCTCTGTCTGCTTGCAGTGCTGCCTATTCAGAGGAAAGCCTTTCTAATAGATTCTGATATTTTTTAAATATTTATTTAAATATTTTTTAAATTGCTCCTTCTCTTTCTTCTGCCTGGCAGTGTCCCCACATGAGATCAACATTTGTCCAGCCTTGATGAGAACAGCCTAAGCAATATTTTTCTTTCCTTCTGGAGTTTTTGAATGGCTTCTCAAAATGTTTTTGAGACCATCTGAAGGCCATTCTCTAGACCATGCCAAACTCCTCCCACATGTGGGCCTTCACTTCAGTGATTGGCAGAACTTCTACAATCATGGCTTGTTTGTAATTGGTCCATGGACATCAGTGTTCTACTTTGGTCAACAAATACAAATAAATAAATCAAATCTGCACACTCTCATCCTAGTATTACACAGAAGATCTATCTTCAATGTAATTCATTCCCTCATCCCTGATGACCACCTGTGAGTTCTTAGAACTCAAAACTGATGCATGACAAGCAACAATCATCTTTTAGCCACAGCTTCCTGATGCTGCCTTATTTGCTGATGTCTTAACAAGGGTTACTTTGGACTCAAACCAGTTCAGCCACAGATGCGCGTAGAACCCTTGCACGGCAAAAATACGAAAATCCACAAAACGAAGCCAGCAAGTGTGGAAGGTGAAAAATACAGTTTATTCAGCCCAGAAGAAAAATCCCCTGGGTAGCATAAGCAAAAACATCAACTGTCCAAACCGGTTTCGGCTCAACAGAGCCTTCTTCAGTGGATACAAACAGTAAAGACAGATATAACCCAGTACATAGATATATATGACTGGTAAATAACACAAGAACCAATCAAAACAATTAAACAATTAATCAAAATTGGTCATTAAGACCAGGTGGAAACAGGGCTCCAAGTTTGACTATCCATTTCCTTTCTTTAAAATTAAGCAACTCATGCCAATTGTCTTGGTCTCTGCAAATACCCTTTATATGGTCAATAGTCACAAACTTAAAAGAAGCTGTTTTGTGTTTCAAACTATGTTTATATAGGGCATTGTTAAGACGTTTATTCTTGATATCACTGAGATGTTCACAGATTCTCAAGCAAAAAGATCTAGAAGTCTGCCCCACATAAAAGGCAGAACAAGTGCAGGTCACCAAATAGATGACCCACTTGGTGCTACAATTAGCCCAAAATCTGATATCAAAAATCTCAGAAGTATTTTTACAGGTAAATTCACGGGTATGTGAAACCCGCGTACAATATACACAATGACCACATGAGATACACCTTGAAACCGGACCCCCTGTCAAAGATGTTTGTGTAAGAACTGTGAGGTTACCAAAAGGTTTTTTATAATGACTGAGCCTAGAACCTATAGTTCATCCCCTTTTAAAAGAGAAAGAACATCTGTCCCTAAGAAAAGGATGAAGTTTCTCTTCAGCCATCAAAACATTCCAATGTCTCTGAATAATGTTACTGAAACCCTTAGTATTACATCCATATGTGGTAACCAAACGTAAAGGCTGTTGGACCACATCATTATTTTTATGTTTGTAACACAATAAATCCTGCCTATTTAAATTCGAGGCCCATTGTTTAGCCTGATTAACAGTACCTGGACGATAACCTCTCTCTATAAATCTACGGGCAAGGTCATCTCGTGTCTTTGCATAGGACTGTTGGCTGGAACAGATCCTTCTGGCTCTTAAAAATTGGGATTTGGGTATATTTTGGATGATATGTTGTGGGTGGAAGTTGGAAGCATGTAATAAAGAGTTATATTCAGGGAATTTCCTAAAAATTGTAGTAGACAATGTATCATCAACATTTCTGTTGATCTCCACATCCAGAAAAAACATCCTGGATCTGTGGAAAGTCATTTTAAATTCAATACCCCATATGTTGTCATTAAGATAGTCAAGAAACTCTTTGAGATAATGTTCATCAGCCTTCCACACCAACCAACAATCATCCAAACAGCGACGCCAAATGTCCATCTCACACATATAAATGTTGTTGTTGGGGTCATAAATCATGACCTCCTCAATGTATGCCATAAGGAGATCCGCATAGATGGGTGCAAAAGATGCACCCATCGCTGTCCCTTTGGTTTGCCAAAAACACTGATTTTGAAAGTAAAAAACATTACTAGTTAGTACATATTCTGTCAAGTATACCAAAAAGGTATTGAATCCGGGTTTATAAAGCCCAGATCTAACCAACCAATAGTCCAAAGCTTGTAGACCTGCCCAATGTGGAATATTGGTGTATAGAGAGGTAATGTCCAGGGTACATAATAACCAGTGGGGTTCAAGTTGTGTGTCATCAATTATGTCCAAGAACTGAGTAGTGTCTTGAATTCTAGATCTTATATATGGAAGCAAAGGTTTTAGATGGTAAGTCAAATATTCTGATAGTGGTTCAGTAAAGGACCCATGTCCTGAAACAATGGGTCGACCTGGTGGATTGGACTCCACATCATAGCTTCCCAAGGTACACAGGAAGCATTGTTTTACTAAGGGTTTGGATTCCCCCATTTCTACAAGCACTGCCTCAGCTCTCTTTCACAGCTTTCTGCCAATCGATGATAAGCTGATGTTCAGCCCCTTTGTTGATCTGGAATATATTGCTTCAGGTCTGCTTACATGCCAGGCCCAAGGTGTTCTGGTACCATGTACAGTTATGCATACCATTTTCTTCAAGCATGATGTTTGCTATGGACAAGCTGTGACTAGTGCAGAATTCCTAAAACACTTCACCACTCAGATTCAGAACAGGCAATCTGTTTTCCCAAGTTAGCATCCTTCAGATGTTTCCACCATTCCCTGTGAGATCATTGAAACCTCCCAGCAGAACTATGGAATCAGTAGATGATACGATACTGAGCGCAACTTCCACAGCCTCTGAAAAGATCAAATATTCTGAATATCTCTTAAATGCATATGCACAGACTATCAAGAGAGTTTGCTTTTTTCTGCGTGTCATGGTCACATTGAGGTGACCCTCTCATCTACTGGGTCAGACTCCTAGGAAGGCCTACACCATGCAGCTAAAAAGGAGATTTGTTCCAGTAGCTGAGCCTGTGCTTCAGAAGCAGCAATGCAGATTCTTTTGTGACAATGGACAGAGGCTTGGCTCTTTGCCCTTACACAGATATTGGTAGAGTCAAGGATGTTTACATGTGTTTTATGGACCCAGAGAAATCATACGACCCAGATCTGGTATGTGCTAAAACAGTCTGAGATCCCAGGTTGCTGGTGTTTGCCATTTCATCCCTGTACTTGATGACTAAGACTTGAGTTTGCACTCCTCAATTTGTCATTTGTTTTGCTCAGGGTGGGTGTAGGACTCTGCCAAGGTTGTGTCCTACCACCCATCATATTCATGATTTTGCCAGAGAGGATATCAAGACACAGCAAGATACAGAAAGTATCAAATCTGAGGTTGTGGGGGCTGCAATTTTTGTTGTTTGTCAATGATGTTATCTTTTATGCTTCGAATGACTGAGATCTCCAACATGCACTGAAGTAGTTTACTGCTTAGTCAGTGTTTTGGAAGAAAATCAGCACCTCCAAGTCAGAGGTTAGGCCTCTCCTCTTGGAAAAGAGTGGATTGTTTTTTGTAGGAGAAGGGAATCAGCTACTTCAGCTGGAGATAATTAAGCATCTAAGAGTTTTTGCTCAATTGTAAAGATACAGAGGACTGGAAGAATGACCATTCAAAGGGTGCAGCGGCAGCAGTACAACACGGATTGTAATTGATTGGGATAGTTAACAGAGTAATACGTCATAAAATGAAGCTGTTAATTCACCTTCCAGTCTGTGACCCCATCCTTATATATGGCCATGGGATTTGAGTTGTGATAGAAAGGATGAGAATGCAGATATAACTGGCAGAAATGAGTTTCCTTCTCAGGAAAGCTGGGCTTGCATTCTGTGATAGAGTGTGCAGCTTGGCAATCTAGGAGGATTATGGAGTGCAGCCACTGCTCCTCTTAACTGAAAAGAGTCAGTTGAGGTGGTTAGGCCAGCTGATAAGGATGATTCCTGGGGATCACCTCCAGTGGGAGGTATAACCCACTGGGAGGTGCCCCAGGACAGACCAGGGGCACATTATAGGGATTATATCTCTCTTAGCTTGCCTTAGAAAGTCTGAGGATCCCACAGTATGAGCTGGTGAAATGCTGGGGATGGGACATATGATCTCCCTTGGTCAGATTTTTACTACTGGATGGATGGTACTATCCTTTTAACTACTAGAAATATTTGTTTGTTTTCTTTTCTTTTCTTCCTTTTTTAATGATCAGTGATGGTGCCATTTCTTAAATTCACTATATTAAAAAGTTGCTTTTCAGTTTATTTACTTTTGCTCTAGATATATTGTTTTTTTTTCACTTTTAATCCTACAAATACTATGAGTTAAAATTAGTCACATAAAGAATTGCTATAACAATTTTTTTGTCTTACTTCTGCTGTATCAGCTGACTATTTTGTGGGGAACACTATAATTTCTTTTGTATTCTTTGGATATAAATTCAAACGTGTATGCTTTGGCAGAGTTGTGATCTATCAATGAGTAATTTCGTTTGGTTCTACTTCACTAAACATGTCTTACAGTGGGAATTGTGTTTGCAAGGCAGACAGCTCTGAGAAGCTTGAGGATTCAGTGAGCTGTGTTTGAAATGAACTTTGCCACAATCTAACAGTTAATGTATTTAAACATAATGGGTGAGGAAGAAAAGATCCTACTGTGTGATATAGGAGTGTGTAGTCCCCTGAAAAAAATGTTTAATGGTATTATGTGCAAAACTGTGATTTGCTATGTTTTGTGTTCTTGATTTTGTGCAGTTTAGACGTTTCTGTTACATTGTCTATAAAGTATGACTCATTTTTCCATTACGTGTCTTTTTTTTTTTTGTTCTTGGCTTCAAAGTATCTAAAAATGATACAGTCCATGAAAGTATGTACCAAAATATACACACATGAAAGAACGTGGTCAAACACATGGCTGAGCCACCAAGTTTAGAACAGCAAAAATTACATTGACCTATAAATCCATCCACAACCCCTTTGCCCATTTTGCACATGGGGTCGGGGTGTCACTTCAACATTGCCAATCATCTTAAGCCAAGGTTTACACCGCCAGGTGGCTAGCCCTGCCTCGGTGGTTCATTGGTACCAGTCACTCAAACCTACAGCCAAAATTAGTTTCCAAGCTGCATGCGTGCGTGTCTTTGGAATGTGGGAGGAAACCCACGTGACAGCAGGGATGACAACTTGCAGACTCCGTAGAAAAGGAAACACAATCGGAAACCAAACCAGAATATTTCCTATTTTGAGACGCGAACGTTAACCATTGCACCACTGCAACCTCTTAAAGTACCCTCAATAGGATGCAAAAAAATAACAGCTTTCTGAAAAGTGTGTAATCAGAAACACTTGCAGATGTGTCAGTTTTGGGGGAAATAATTAATTCTTGTCCACTGTTGAACAAATACAAAGAACATTATGCCACCAGGTGCATGAAATGTATAAGCGAAATTCGGTTAGTAATAATATTTAATTTTTCTACAGAAAGATGACCAGTGCAGTGTTCCAAGTAATCATACTCTGATGTCACTGCAAAATGTTTTTGTTTTTAGTTGCTGTGAGTTACTGGTTTAATGCTCAGTGGAAGTCCCCCTATTAATAAGTCCTGATAGCAGCCTAGCTCTATTTCTGTTACCACATTTCCTTCACAGTGAAAAATCACTCAGCAGGTCACACTGGGAAAAGCAAAGCTTTTTACTCCACTACAGATTTAAAAAAGTAAATCATGCTTGGACAAATGTCACACACTCACAGTATGTGGGGTTTGAGTTGTTTAGGATCAGACCTAAGTGATCTCAAAGATGACTCATGAGTTTTGAACTCCTGATAGCAGCAGAATGACTGAGAAGGAAGATCTGCAGGAACTGATTAAAGAGAAAACAAATAGGACAAAAATTCCCTCATATTTTCACCCTTAGTTTTACATCCCGCGTTTATCAAGTTGAACTCATTGTTTTGCTTGCTGCTACTTCAACCCAAACTGCATTAAACGTGAGCAAAAATAACTGATTAAAATATGTGTGGGAGATTGATGTAAAAGTGGAAAACAGCAACTTTACAGTGCATTTAAAAATGTATTCTACACAAGATTTACGGGTGTACAGCGTGTTTATCTATAAACTCGTTTTTTTCCTGTCGCTGCCTAAATGTAGTGCTAGTTACGGCTCCCTATACTGTTGAAATATCAGCATCCGAAATGCCAAGTACCAACAAGCCGAAGGAAAAGACGGAAATTACAAGAGAAGAGTGAATATCGAAAATACTTTTCTCCTTGAACGTCTTTTTTTGCTACAAACCCCCGCGAAGAGGGGAAAGTTCCCCAAACCTCCCGAACTTATTTATTATCAGCCCTGAGCTCGCCATACCTCGGATGAAAAAAAACTATTCTATCCCAAGCAATAGCATCTCGGACTAAACTTATGTAAGTCCTGTCTTTCGGCCACAAGTCTCAGACCTCACTTTAGTAGGTCTGGACATTTCAAACGGTTACCGTTAGGTTACACTGATAATTAAAGATGGCGCTGTAGTCCAGTCCATTCTAAATGCAAACGTTGTGAGGTTTTTATAGAAGAAGCAATGCTTTCTTGCCGGGAAGTAATTGCTTCGGTTACTAACAGCACTGACAAATGGTTCGTGCAAAGATGAATCAGTATTGCATTAGAAACATAACTTCCTTCCTCCTAATCTCTTTTCACTTTCACAATGAATAGCAGTTAACCTGTCCCTTTTTGCAAATGATGGATAAACATACCGTTTATTTTCCTTCAGTTATGTAACTGGACTTTCGTGCCTTCTCATGTTAACTATGTTAAATAACACCATAAGGACAAGAGCCAAAAGAATCTGCTCTCGTGTTCAAGCAGTCCACATATTACCTACAAATAGGAAAGAACGTACTGAGTGTCATGGAGGTTAGACAGTCCATAAATCATCCAGACTCACAAGGGTAAGTGTGTAAATGTACTCTATCATGTTTAAGTAGACCAAGGATTATACATACCCAGCAGTAGAAAAATACTGTGAAATACATACTACAAAGACAGGTGGCCAAAGGGACATAAAAGTGGAAACCGATTGCTATATAAGTACTTTTCGTGCCCACAATTGACTTTTTGGCCTCGGGCCTGCGGCTTGATGTCGATCACCCTACTATTTATTATGGAAACCTGTCTGGATGAAAACTTGAGTCCTCAACTGGCAGTTGCTGTTTCTACTTAAATTTCTTGGTTCTCCTCTGAGTAGAGTCTGAGACAGAACAGGGTATGGGACAGTGATGTCTTTTTAACTGCCTTTGTATTTAGCCCAGTTGTGATAGATTAGCATCAACTCTTTTGCATATGTTGTACAAGAAAGAACATGCTGTGAGCTCTTCTTCACCTGTCAGCTATTCTGTTGGGTGAGTTTGTTCATCCTTGAATTTGCAGACATGCTTGTTTGCTTGTGTTGGATTCATTTTTTTTTTTTGGGGGGGGGGGGGGGGTGTCAACATCTGGGTCAGTGACAGTGGGTTGCTCTAGCATGTGAATTCCTTTGTATTATAAAGGAATTCAGCCCTGCTCAAGTATTTATCACTCTAGTCCATCATTTAGAGCATACACTGCACTTTATCCAAATATATGTAACAGTCTCATATGTGGTGGCCAGTCTCTTGGTCTAGTCACCACCTGGTTTACTTCAAAGTGAAAGCAAGAATTGCCATCAATGACTCCTACGCTCACCTGGCTCCTTTTGGAGTTGAATGCAAAGAGATCAGACAAGATGGCCGTTGCCTATATAAAGGTGGTGAGACCATCTCTGAATTTGTTTACTGCAGCTCATGCACATTCTATTCATCTCATCTACTGGACTACAGCGCCATCTTTAGTTATCAGTGTAACCTAACGGTAAACGTTTGAAATGTCCGGACTTGCTAGAGTGTGGCTTGAGACTTGTGGCCGAAAGACCAGACTTACATATGCTTAGTCCGAGATGCCATTTCTTGGAATAGGCTTTAGTCATAGGTGACTCTATAGTCAGGCACACTGATGTCCCACTCACCAGGCTGAACAAGGAGAAAATTACAGTCAGCTGCCTGTCGGGTGCCAGGATCCGCCACATAACGCATGCACTCAAGTCACTCCACAACAAGTACAAATACAACTCTGTCATTGTCCATGCTGGAGTAAATGACTTGAGTCGTACCTCCCTGGACTACATGAAAAGAGACATGGAAGAGCTCTTGGATCATGTGGCCCAGGCAGGTATGACCCGAGCCCTGAGTAGCATCCTGCCTTCGCCCAGAATGATACCACAGTATAAGGACAAAATGATTGACTTCAACAATTGGTTAAGCTTCTGGTGTCATTCAAAGGGGATCCAGTATTAGTCTGCCTGGGAAGACATGATTGACAAACCACAATGCTTTACAGAGATGGTCTGCACCTGTCACCCCTGGGATTCAGGTTACTGGCTAAAGCTCTTGCCACCCCTATAGTGCCTTTTTTAGGCAAGGTTCAAAGGATAAAACCACCACCATAACAGATACAAGCATGCAAAATCTGAAGGTAATGCTACTCAATGCTAGAAGTCTAAACCTCAAAATCCACTCTCTTGAGGCACTCCTAAAAATGGAGAACATCGATATGTGCAGTAACTGAGACCTGGTTCAAGGCTCCAGAGAGCACCCCTGCAATACCAGGCTACAACTCTTACCACACCTTTCGGCCACAAAACCAAGACCGAAACACTAAAGGTGGAGGAGTGTCCATATTCACCAAGGATATTCACACCTCCAGGTTAGTTGCCCAACACAATGCATCTGAAATTCTCCAGGTGCAACTAACACTAGGTAAGACTGCAATCCAAATTGTAGCTTGCTACAGATCCCCCACTATGCCCCAAGATTCTCACTACACCTTTCTAAACATACTGGAAAATATTAAGATACAACCAAACACCCTAATACTGGGTGACTTCAACTACCCTGCCATTAACTGGGAAAACTACTCGGGTACCAACTCCTTTTCCCAACGGTTCTTGGAATTCATAAATTCCAACACCCTGGATCAAATAATCCATTGTCCCACCAGGGGCTCTAATATCCTAGACTTGGTCATTACCAGCATGGGAGATAGATGCTCCACACCAGTGGTAACCCCCTCATTGGTCAGGTCTGACCATAAGCAAATCACCCTTGACATTCACATCCCATCCCCACCCACCAGTAAGGAAACCTCCTTAAAAAACTTCTCCAAGCCAACTTCATGCTACTGAAGTCAGAAGTGACAAACTTCACGACACTCATGCAGACAGGATCTGAAAGTTCAACTGCAGAATCCTACACTAAGGCACTGTACGAGCGCATCCACTTGTGCATGAATCGTGCCATCCCAAATAGAACCAAGATGCTCTTCTCAAAAAAAATGAAGCCAATCTGGTGGTCCCTTGCTATAAACAAACTATACAACAGAAGGAAGAAACTGTTGCAGAAAAGAGGAAAATCCCAGTATGCAAATAACTTCCTCACCAGCCTCAGTAAGAAGATGAGATCCCTCATAAAATCCTCAAAAGCTAGTTACGAAAATAAAATTGCCAAAGATTCCAAAGACAACAACAAGGCATTCTATAGTTATGTCAAGAATCTAAATGGCAATGCTCAGATCTGCTCTGAGCTACAACAGAATGGCATTAAATATACTGATCCCAAGGATATTGCCAATATCCTGGCAGATCGATTTAGTGCCAACTTCATCCCCCTCTCACCCCTAAAGGCCCCATCTCAATACCAAAAGATTGCCAAATTCCGGTAATCACGGCCACACAGGTAGAAACCACACTCTCCAAAGCTAAAAATACAGCATTCATGGGACGAGATGACATCCCAGGCAGTATACTACATGAACTACAAAATGGACTGGCACCTCACCTAAGTGTCATGTTTAATCATAGCCTCACCTCAGGCTTCGTGCCCACTAAGTGGCACACAGCTACAGTTATCCCACTCGGATCCCGGGAACTACCGTCCCATCAGTCTGACAAGCCTGATCTGCAAGGGCATGGAATGCATTATTATGGAACTTATAAACAAAGACATTGGCAACCTTCAAACACTGGACCCCACCCAGTTTGGGTTTGTGAAGGGCCGATCTTGTCTCCTGAATCTGATTGACTTCTTCGAATCAGTCTCTAGAGCTGTGGACGAGGGTAAAGCAGTCCACACAGCCTATCTGGACCTCGCCAAGGCCTTCGACACCATCCCCCACTCTGGAATCATAGATAAACTTACTAAGCTGGGAATAAATCCCTATGTCACTTGATGGATTGCCAACTGGCTTACTGACAGAACCCAGTCTGTAAAAGTAGCAGACTCCATATCCAGCTCCAGACAAATGAGAAGTGGAGTACCTCAGGATTCAGTCCTGGTACCACTCTTGCTTGGCATCTACTTCTCTGAAGTACAGGCCAACACTAAGGGACTCTGGCCAACAAAGTTTGCAGATGACTGCAAACTGGGAGCCATTATTGAATCCCCAAATGATGTGGATATTCTACCAAAGGGCCTTACAGAAACAGATGCCGGGTGCCAGAGCCATGGGTTCAAGCTTAATGCCAAGAAATGTATAATTATCCCCTTTGGAAAAAAACATGTACCCATGAATTACCACATAGGTGGCAGGACACTAAACATCAAAAGTGTGATGAGAGACTTAGGGACACAGGTGGACAGTGGTCTCACTTTCGATAACCACATCGCCACAACAGTCAGGAAATCCTTCTATGTAACACCTCATCAGTAAGGGCTTTTCATCCAGAAAAAAGGAGGTCATTGTCCCACTGTACTCATCCCTCATTAGACCCATTATAGAGTATAATGCCCCATTTGGTATGTACCTCACAAGACATCTGCAACAGCTGGAAAGGCCACAGAAATGCCTCACTAAAAGAATCACAGGCCTAAAGCAGATGCCATATGCTGACCGTCTAAAAAACTCCAGCTATACTCTGTGGCATATCATCTACTCAGAGGTGATCTCTGCTTAACATACAAGGCCATGTCAAACCCTGAGCTGTTGGACATGCTCCACTTAAAGAAATCCCAATCCCTCAGAGCCACATGCTCGAGGGATCTAAACCTTGTCATCACAATGAACAAAACATGCTGGAGGGATAGGTTCCTGACCCAGAGACTCCCCATACTCTGGAATAGACTGCCCATACATGTCAAGCAGAGCGCCTCATTGGCCCTCTTCAAAAGGAACCTTGATGATTGGATGGGAGATAGGAAATTCATCCCGGGATCTTGTCAGTCACCCTGCTAGACAGGGGTCCAGAGAAGTAAATATTGTGGGAAGAAATATCCAGGGAATTGTTATGGCTAGGCTTGCATAGGCCCTAGGGCCGATAGCCTAGTACCAACTTATGAACCTATCACCTGTAAATCTTGCTATGATACAAGTTCTGTAAGCTTAGCAGAAGGGAACAGAGACTGGTGCTGTGTTCTGGTATTTTTTAGTATTATTCTTAGGATAATGGGGCAATGTCTAGAGGTGTTTTAGTATTCTTTGTGTTAGACTTAGGAGAAGGAGGCAGATATTGGAGGTGTTTTAGTATTTTGGTGCTAGTCTTAGGAGAAGGGGACAGAGACTTGAGGAGTTCTGGTATTTTGGTGTTAGTCTTAGGAGAATTAAAGCAAAAGAGACTGGAGGTGTCCTGGTATTCTGGGTGATAGTCTTAGACACAAGAAGTATTATGCACTTTATCAAATGAAGATCTCTGATAAACAGCCACTTTTCACATCTAGGGGAGATCTCTTTTGCCATCTTTTTACTAGATATTCTCTTTTGAGTGGTCATAAGGCTAAGACTTGCCTGACCACTCATACATCATTTTCTACTGACATATGGAAATTGGATGTTTGATCCTTTGCACTAAAGGTTGCATCTTTGGGATAAGATTTCTCCTGTAAGCTTATGCGACACTTGTAGTACTTGGTATAGGCATTATTCTAAATTGCAGTTCCTTCAATACACTGAACTCGTGCACCTGGTTTCAAGGATGTATTACTCCATGTGCTTTACTACTTTTTGTCTTTCTTGAGGTACTTTGTTCAGTCATGCATCAAATTGTCCCTTCTTTATTAGTATCAAAGACTTCCCATGTTCCCTAGATAAGGCACTGGCGAGTCCAGCTTTCATCCTGACAATCTCAACAATTACCACTTTACCTCTATCATTTATCATGAAGGTTACTCATATGCTTATGTATTCACTGTCTTAATCTATTTTAAAGGCAAATGGAGTTGACAACCCATTCCAGTCTTGTTTCATATTAGACATAGAACTGATACTACTCTTAATGGTGTTATGAATGATCTGCTGATGGCTGTAGATGAGTGTCATTATTCTGTGCTAGTTCTACATGACTCAGTATTTGAAATGGCTAACCATGATATATTTTTTGAAGTATCTTCAGATTGTGGGATCTGCTATGAAGTAGTTTACCTCCTATAACTCACAATCCAAGCTGAGGTTGCTAATAAAAGTCCTCTATTTTTCTGTCTGGGATCCCAAAGAGCTCCATCTTTGTCTATTTTATTTATTATATTCTTCCACAAGGAAAACTCAGATAAGGCAGAGCATCAATATCACTTGTATAGGAATGATATGCATGTAACCTCTCCTTTTCTCTCAGTAGCATATCTTTGTTGTAAATTCCCTTGCTGATGATCTAAAATCCACCCAGTCATGGATGCGCAGTAATCACCTGAAGTTCAAGACACCTAAGGGGGTAACCCTACCAGTATAGGTCACGCTGAGGAATGTAACTTTCTGGCTTTGAACCTCTGTGCTATTTATGAGGAGACAGGCCTGAGTCTGTGGGCAAACTGGGAAGTTATTCTTGATGGCAGAGTAGCACTCAGGCAGTCAATTGTCATCAAAAGAATATAACTCAGATAAAACACCTATTAATGACTGAAGACTTTGAAGACTTTGTTGTGGTTATATATGGCTTGATTTACCCATGATTTGCTTACTAAAACTTTGTTTAACCAGAACTTACTAACTCATGATTTTGACTGGATTTATATAGTGCAAAACTCTTCTACCCGACTACTTAAAAGTGCTTCCTGTTGTCAGCATATTATAGTTCTGTGAGGCCTGCATTAATTATCACTTCAGACAAGGATCATCTACCAAGTTTAGTGTTAGTATATACTGTGCATTACATGTACTGGGTAATAATTAATTCAATCCAGCTTATGATCTCTTTGATGCTTGAGGCCTTGCTTATCACTTCATCATAGCTTGCTGAATCATTTATTATATTTTTATTGCATTGTCCCAAGTTCGTATCTCTGTAATGAACTTGTTCTTAAGCTAAATATTGAAATATTGTGGCAATGAAATGCAGAAAATTAATAGGAAAATATGAGCTTACTAGTAGACACCATTAGCGACAAAACATTTGTTCCAAGGATTAAATGAGGTGTAACAAACATCAACCAAATAAAGGTAAAAAAAACACACCAACCACTGCAAGTTCAACATTTTTTCCTTCATTTTCTGAACAATAGGCATTTAGTTTTCTAACTTTTCCATACGTAAGCAGATGATGAAGGACATTAAAATATAAAAATGCATTATAGGTAGTACAGCAGTTTTCTCAAAACTTTTATTGAATAATTTCAGATAAAAGACAAACACATACAATACTTTATGTAAATTCCAAACAACAGTAATAAATTCTTATTTTGTTAATTAATTCATAAGAAATTACCTGAAATATTAAAAATAAAAGAAATAGAACAATTATATATAAAAGAAACACAAACAAGTAAGGATAAAAAAACAAGAAGCAAATACATTACATAAAATAGCAACTATGTAATCCTACACTAAATTATAATATAAATATTGATATAAAATTGCATGAATTATTTAGAATGCAATTTTTATATTCTCTACCAGCGCTAAGAAAATTCTCAACTTAGATCAGCATTTGTAATTCAGTACATTTTTGCTTCCCCGCCAGACACAATGCCAATTCAGCTTCCTCCTTGGTTACTCTGTTGACCTATTAATGCCCCCAAGAGCTGGGCATGTCACTCACTGTGGGAGATGGGCCTTTTAGTAATTCACCTAACTCTATCCTCTGTCTGCAAATGCTTGCACACTGGGTGCAGATGTGTGCTTCTATACCTCCTGGTTCCCTGTGCACAACAGATTCCTTAATGCAAGGGCAGTCATCCAGTCCTACAAAGGGGAACAGTCAAGACCCCTCCCCTGAATAATTTACTGCTCCTCTTCTATCCCCCCCCCCCCTCCAACGTCAAGCCATGCTGGTGTAAAAGTCAGGCCTTTATCCTTCTTTACCAACAGAGCTGGTCATAATTAATTACATTTATATGTCAGGTTTTTGAAGATTAATTTCCTAAAGAGCAGTTAAATCAAACAATATGGACTGATAAAGACATCTGTGACTGCAAAGTAAGTCAAATTTCAGGTAGTGTCTACATCACCTTACTTCAGTAACCCAGTAGTCTTTGGATTTAGAATACAACAGTAGAAGAAAGGTGTAGGAGGACATTTCCAAGTGAGATACTATAGGGTAAGGCAACTGGCATAAAATATTTATTTTACTTTTCTGTTTATTTCAGGTTAAACCAATTATCTTGTTCAAAAATGTTGTTTATATCTCTGAAGTAGCAGCTGTCAGTAGCCGTGGTATATAGCTTTTCATATTCTGTGACCAGCTAAAGCCAGATGTATTGGATCATTACGGTATCTTACAAATCAGATCACCTCAAATACTGACAAAACTCTTTCTATTCTGCTGATGTAGAAGATAAGTACTACAGATGGACACTATAAATGGTTACATGACTCTATAGCTTGTGATCACCTTGTTATAACCTAATTTCTTGCAACTCAGAGGAGCAGTAGCTGTACTCAGAAATCCTCCTGAACTGATAAACTTCTCACTCTGTCACAGAAAGTTTATTCAGCAACCCTTTAAAGGAAGATCATTTCTACAACTTGTATGCATGAGCCTGTTCTTCTGTCACAATCCATAGCTCAAGATCCTAGATGAGGAAGGGGACATAGACTGAATGGTGGTAAAATAAGGGCTTCATCCTGTGAGTCATTTCTTGATTTACCATCACAACTTGGTATAACACCTGCAGTACATATGTCCTCTGGTCAACACCTGCAGTACTGCCACCATTGCATATGTTCTCTGGTCAACACTTGCAGTACTACCACCATTGCATATGTCTTCTGGTCAACACCTGTAGTACTGCCACCATTGCATATATCCTCTGGTCAACTCCTACAGTACTACCGCCATTGCATATGTCCTCTGGTCAACACCTGCAGTACTGCCACCATTGCATATGTTCTGTGGTCCATTTCCTAATCCTCTCTACTTTCATTCATGAATAAAATCCAAAGTTACTTAAAATCCTCAACTTCAGCTAGCTGCTCCACCCTCAACTTCAAAGAGCAATCCACTCCATTTCAAGAAAGAACCACTGTCGGAGCTTAGGAGGGGTTGATTTTCTTCCCAACCACTTCACAATCAGCAATAAATCACTTTGGTGTATACTGAGGCTCATTGGTATATTTGATACCAAAAAGACTGTGTCATCTGAAACTACAAAAATGTAAATCTACTATCTCCAAACATTCCCAGACGGAATGCTCACCAAACCTCAGTTCCTTCTTGTTATCATGTCCATGAAAATTGTGAGCTGGATGGCAGAGATTTCTTGCTTTCTAGAGTATTATGACTGCCCTGAATGTCGCTGCCTTAACACAGAGTGTGGATACATATCTGTATCCATCAGTAGAAGAACAAAATTGACATTGCTGCAGCAGTGGGACTCCATAGTGCTGTAGCAGTTCCTCTAAGGCATTCTGGGATAAGTTACCACATGCCTTATCCAGGTCCATAAAACACACTTAGTACTAGCAAACTCACGCAACTGCTCCTGTATCTGTACGAGGACAAAGAGTTAATCGAATGTTCCAGTGCCAGAATAAAATCTTTTATTTTTTCAATAAGAAACTTTATTATACAAAGTCTTCTTTCTAGAACCCTTAGATGGACTTTCCCATTGAGACTAAATGTGATCCTGCAATAACTGGCACTTGCTTTCCTCTTCTCCTTTCTAAAAATGAGGGCCACAACCACAGTTTGTCAGTGCACAGGTAGTGTTTCTGCATTATGTGCAACACAGAAAATATGCATTAATTCTGACATTCCAGAAGTATTCAACACTTCATAATTTCTAGCAGGTCTCATCCAGTCCCACAGCCTTGCACACCAAAACTATTTAATTGTATGTTTGGTCTTATTGACAGAAATGGAATCAATTCCTCTAGTGTGCACTCATTCCTCAGACCAGAGCATGTTCACCAGGTTAGAGTTTCTTAAAGTCTTCCTTTCACCTCCTAAAACTGTCCCATTTTGAAGTTAGTGTTTCTCCTGCCTTTCATATGTGCATAGGTACTAATTAGGGTATTGATCTGTGAGGATTTTAAGAAGTGTAACCTTACCTTCCCATGGTAGTTTTTAGCCCTTATATTGCACATATGAATAATCCAGAGATAGGCCACACAAGGATGTGTTGGCACATTTATATGTTTCCCCTGTCTATGAGGGGCAGGAGTGCTAAACTGGGGGCGAATTTGTAAATACAAATCCATTCATCCAAATTTTGTTTAAATAAAGTAAGAGAAGTACTTTTCTTTATGCAGAGTGGAAGATGCTCTATAGAAGCAGTATTCTCTGTAATACAAGCCTATCCCTCCAGTATATTCAATTTATTTTGCAAAACAGATTGAGATCCATTGAATCAATGTTTATGATACAATTGGACTTGTGAATGTGTATTAGGTGTGACAGAATATAGTCTGTTAAAGCTCTATATGTGAGGCAGAGGTCACCTCTTAGTACACTGTATTTTACTGAGAGGAGAGGCAAGACTTTGAGACAGTCTGCATAATTTTTATAAGTTAAGCCCTTGATTTTTAATGAGAAAGCATTGTGGTCATTCCAGTTGTGGCAAGTGTTTTGATAGGTACATATGGACAGGGGCATTGCACTTAATGACTGGTCTAATGAGTTCCAAGTACAGTGGATGATTACATCCCTGGATCTGGATACAATGCCATCAGATATAAGCTGTGCAATAAAAAGACACTTCCTTACATCACTGGATATGTAGTGATGAAAAAAAGGCCATTGTTGATATAGGTTCCCAGCTCCCTAACTATGGACTCCGTTTACAAGATTATGTTGTTGGTGTGATAGATAAAAGTGGAGTCATGCTTGTCACAGGATATGATTATACATTTCATGGCATTTACTTTTATCCACGGTTTTGACACCAGTTGTGTGTTAGCTCGAGCCCTCTTGGAGTTTTTTAGTGTCCTCTGGGGAGTGTATGATAACACCAAGTCTGCAGTGACCTGCAACAAACTAAGTCAGGCACAAACCCTTACCATTAGCTTAGATTCCCGAGAATTAAATGCCAAAGAGGAGTGGCCCAAAGACTGAACCCTGTGGTACACTACTGGTGACAGTTCATTTGGAGGAGGTACAGCCACCCACCATAACTTTCTAGGTTGTATTTTTGAGCCAATTTGTTATCCAGTGAGTTACATAGGGATTGACATTTAGCTGGGATAGTAACCCCCCCTCCACCATTCACTGGTTAATTCATCAGAATCTCTCTGAAGTCCTACAGAAATAATTCTGCATTGCCTCACCAAACTCCACCCACATCCAGCCCGCCATTTCATCAGTTACCACTACTGTTGTCAGTTGTAGCTATTGGTTAGATCAGGAAACCACATGCTAACATTGTGTAGATAGCCTCTTCCTTTAACTTATCAAAAGGATCTAGGATTACTGCCGAAATAAGCACTAACAACCTTTCTGGTCACATCTCATTTTCAGTGCTTCAACTACAGACGTTATGAATAGTGCCCATTCAGAAGCTGCATTTTTCACCTTCCTCTGTATTTGAGATTAACACTGTCAGAACTGAGAGTTGAACTCAGTCTCCACAGAAGCATCTGCTAAACATTCCAAGGAAACCCTTCCTGCAGACAAAATAAGTCTGAGTCTCTCTAGCCACCATCCCAGCCGATGGTTTGTTGATAGCTTAATACCCCTTTGGTCTAGATCATTCAGAATATCTCTTAGGTTTTATGAGACCTCTAGAGTATTGATAAGTGACCTTTTGCTCAAGGTGCTCTGGTACCCAACATATTTACAAGTATTCTGGTATTTGAACATAGTGGTCATGTAGGGAATAATCCACAACTAACAAGTAAATCCAATAAAAGTTCAACACTTGGGTTCACATCAGATAAACCACTCATCTCAACATATAACCAAGAAAATCTAAAGGTGTTACTGCTCAATGCTAGAAGTCTAAACAAAAAAACTCCACTCTGTACAATCTCTCCTCATCCTACAGAATGCTGATGTCTGTGCAGTCACTGAGGCATGGTTTAAAGCTGTGGAGAGCACACCAGCAGTGCAAGGCTATAATGGCTTCCACACATTTAGACTAGCTGCGACACAAACAGGGACTAAAGATTGAGGTGTCTTAATTTACACCAAAAATAAATATAACTCAAGGCTGATCAAGCAGGACAATGCACTTGAGCTTCTCCACATTTAAATCACCATAGGTAAAATCCTATACCACTTCCATGCAAGCTGTAAGTCCCGCTCTATGACCCAGGAAACCCATAACATGTATTTAAACTTAATGGAAAAACTCACCATCCAACCCAATACCAAATTCATGGGCAACTTTAATTACCCTGTAAATAATATACAACACCAAACATGCAGGCTGAGAGATTCCTGGATTTTGTAAACACAAACTCCCTGGACCAGATTGTCAATACACTGACCAGGGGTGCACTGCAAACATACTGGATCTGATCCTCATTATATGGAAGAGTGCTGTGCACCCCCTAGTGTAATATCTTCTCTGGTAAGGTCAGACCACAAAATGGTCTCCTTTGAAGTAAAAATAAAACTGGAACCCCAGCTAACCCTGGAATGGTCAGTAACTAGATAGTAATCTCTCCTTTGGCAATCATATTGCCAATGAAGTTAGGAAATCCTTTTATGTGGCCCATCTAATTACTAAGGGGTACGCATCTAGAAATAAAGAGGTTATAGTGGCCCTCTACTTGTCACTCATCAGACCCATCATAGAGTACAATGCCCCATTTGGGATGTACCTTGCAAGACACTTCCAACAGCTGGAATGACAACAAAAGCACCTCATCAAGAGGACTACTGGCTTCAAACATATGTCCTATGCAGCCCGACTGAAAAAAGTCCGGCTGTACTCAGTGGCATATTGCTTACTCAGAGGTGATCTCTGCCTGACATACAAAGCCATGTCCAACTCTGAACTGATGGACATGCTCCACCTAAAGAAATCCAAGTCACTGTGAGCTACCCGCTCTAGTGAGATAAACCTTGCCACAACAATAAATAGAACATGCCGGAGGGATAGATTCCTGTCACAGAGAATCCCCATGCTTTGGAACAAAATTCCTAACTACATTAGTCAGAGCCCCTCACTAACACTCTTCAAGAGAAGCCTTGATGAGTGGATGGGTAACAGAAAATACACCCCTAGGATCACTTCATTGGCTCTGCTCGACAGAGGCTCAGTTAATTAATCAATGGGGCGGCGAAAGCTGACACAGTCTGGCTAGGCTTATAAATGCCCTCGGGCAGATGGCCTAGTACCTACCTGTGAACCTATAACTACTCGTAGGCTAACGTCCTACTACTAAGTGATACATGGCAAAATTTCAAGCCCTCGCAAACCATGAGAACCTTACTACCTAGGCTGAAGTGTTCACAGAAATCCTATACAAGAATGTTAATTGCTGCATAGAGGCAGCTGTACCAACCAGGAAGAAATACAGAACTAACTCAAAAAACAAACCTCCTGGTGAAATCACAATGTCAGTAGGCTGCATAGCAGAAGGAAGAAAATCATGGCAAAAATTAGGAGGTGTAGCTCCCAGCAGGATAAAATCACTCTCACCAAACTAAACAAACAACTCAGGACAAATAAAGTCTACCAAGGCCAAATTTGAGGTAAATTTGGCCTCCCAGGCCAAGGACAAGCCAATGTCAATGAACTCTAGCTGACTACATTTGCAGATTATTGCAAATTAGGAGCACTCATAAAATCCCCCACCAACACAAATGCTCTCCAGGAAAGTCTAACACAGACAAATAACTGGTGTCAGAGCCAACGGCGAAAACTAAATGCCAAGAAATGCATTATAGTATACTTTTGGAAGTCATCCACCCCTGGTAACTATCATATTGGCAACACCCCCCCCCCCCAAGAGTCGACCCAGTAGTTAGGGACTAGTGAAAACATATAGACAGTAATCTAGCCTTTGAACATTATGTGCCTACTGTAGTGAGGAAATCATTATATGTTGCTCAACTTATAAACAAAGGTACGGTATCTAGGTTCAAGGGGGGGGGGGTCATTGTTCCACTGTATTCAGCAGTCATCAGACCTACAATGCCCCTTTTGGTATGCAGCTAACCAGGCACATCTAACACCTGGAATGTCCACAGCGGTTCCTCACTAAAAGAATACAGGGTGTAAGTAACATGTCGTGTGCAGACCGCCTCAAGGCCTTATCCCTGTATTCTGTCTCATACAGGATGTTGAGGGGAGATCTATGCCTAGCATTCAAGGCATGGTTAGACTCCACTCTGATAGACCTCCTGCCATTTTCTATTGCCATAACATAGGCCAGCCTAATCTGTCTCACTCCTACACACCAGAAACCATTCTTCTTTTATGTTACCTGACCTTCACAATTCTCCCATGTGGGTGATGAGTCTACATGATGGCTCTATGCTACATTTGTGGACTGAATGTGAAATGGCCACATGGGTCATGTAGCCTGAATGAGCTGACATTGTGAGGCAGGTTGAAGAGGCGGATCTAAGTATCCTTGTTCCAAGAGAAGTTTTTTTTTGATTGTTTCAATGAAGCAGCATGGGGTAGGGATCATAAGCTTTATTCAAATACCTGCTTGCTTTTCTATTAATTTAACTTTTCTTTTGGAGCCAAGAGGTACAAAATACTTGCCAAAGTGTGTTGTTGTGACAAAAAAGAAATATCACACAATAACCAAATATCGGTTGTAATATCAACATGCCTTTTTTCTAGTAAAACACTGGATTTCTTGAGAGGACAGAAAAAGATATACATGTGCCCCTTAGTTAAATGGCGGCATTAGTTTATAGTCATATTTAATGACATGATGTTGAGATCATGTGTTCTGACTTAAGGAAGCATGTTTTGTTTGTTTCTTAAGGAAATAGGTCAAAAGGAACAAAAATTCTTGAAGTTGCTATGACTGCAAGTATTTAACATTAAGATATATCCTCAGTAAAACTGCCATAATGCCAAATGTCAGTAGTGCTTCTATAAAAAACTTCAAAATGATTCTTGTCTCAGAAAGATCACAATGGCATTTAACTAACTGCTTGTCAGAATGGTTATCACTATCACTGACCAATTAGGTAATGACCAAGACAGATCTCTGCAGACCAATACTCTACAGTCCGTTTACATACTACTTGAGATTTGAGAACCTAAGAGCACCACGTAGTGATAAAGCATTGGGCATTAGGTTGTAACAAAAACAATCAGAAACTAACCACCACAGATGCCTGACAAAGAATTATTTTCTAGGAAATTACTAATAAGAAAAAAATGCATGCACAAGAGTTTACAAGCCAAACATTAAATTACCTGTTGAAGAAACTGCTGAAGAAAAAAGTTACAGACATTGGGAAGCCCAGCTATATCCTGGGCTGGATACACTAGACAATCTCGACATACTGAAATGTCGAAATTCAATACGTCGAGACCAAATAGTGGAAAGTGCAGTTAACCGAAAGTACACTATGCCGAATCCGCAAATGTTGAATCCGCCGCTATCGTGGTGTCGCGTTCGTGACATGTGGTGCGGTTTGTGGATTTATCTGGGGTTTCAGGTAAGTGTTGTGTGTTTGAGGATAACGGGTAGAGATTTTAGTGTGTGTGAGTGTGTGCGGTGGTGATTTTGTGTGTTTAGTGTGACCTCGGTGTTAGAATGTATAAGTAGGGGGGTGTGGGGGGTACTGGGGGGCTTGCCCCTCTACTTATAGGCAGGTTGTGTGTTTGTGTGTGTTGTTATGTTTGTTTAGTTAGGTAGGTGTATGTGCGTGTGTGATTATGTCCTGGTTTGTGTGTGTGTGTGTGTGAATGGTCACGACTGTAGTATTTGTGATTGTGGGTTTTCGTGTATGTGGTTTTACGACTATTCGGTCTCAAAATACTGAAATTCGACATTTCAGTATTTCGAGGTTGTATAGTGAATCCCCTGGACTACCTGAATGAGAACTTCCTCACACTAACAAAGACTGAATGTTAGGAGCAACTAGCATCTGATCAAAGCAGAATCTGAAAATAAAGCAGAGTTATTTATGAAGAATGGGAAGCCTCAGACTTTTCTTGTTTTTTTGTTTTTGTGTGGGACTAAGTAAGAGTAGATTACTTGCGTAGCTCTTTTGCATTTACTTGATTTGCATCTGCAGAAGAAAATGATTTACATGCTGTAGCAGAATGCAGTAAATAATGCAAACAGAACATAAATACGCAAAAAAAAGGGAAATGTAACATATCACAGGATCCCCTACCATAACCTGCTATTTAAAAAAAAATTAATTAACCCACATTAGGGAACATATTACAAAACCACTCCACAGAAATGCAACAAATAAACAAGAAAAACAATATGGCAGGGTAACAGTGTATAACATCTATGTATTGGTCGTTTAACAACAAATAAGAAACATTTCAGTAAAGCAGAGACAAGTGCAACAGTGGAAGAAATTCAGATTTCCAAATCACATTCAGGTTGTATAACAAACATTGAAAGGTGTCAGTCAGTTGCTCAATTCCAGAGTCATCAAGACAGATTTTCTCAAGCTTGTCCTCATCTTTGTTTGCTTACTTTGTATAGGAACAATGTGTTTTTTCTCCCATTCCAGTGGTACTATAACTCAGAGAGACTGCACTCTCCTTGAGAAAGAGTGAGACAGTATTTGTCTGTGAACTCTTTCTTTGAAGTTTAGTGATCTCAGGATTAAAATGGTAAGGTATTAAAAAAGGTTAGGCAGGACATGAACCTGCAAAACAAAGAAAATAAAAGAAAAAATAAAGAGCTTTTTTAACATATTTTTATATGTATTAGAATTGCATAAAATATATGCCTGTGATTTTTTTTTGAGTATTCAAGCTTTTCAGTCTTGTGCAGCTAAAGCTGAAGGCTCTGGAGGGGCTCAGGAAGGTACTATGATGTGTACATCTCAGTTGTGGTATCCTTTTGCTATTCAGCAATTGCCATAACATGGTGCTGCATCATACTCTAGCACAAAGATATGCAGCATTGTGTAGGGCTGGCCTCAGAACCATGCTGAATACTAATACGGCAGTCTGGGGGAGAAGCATAGGGTAAGTCACCATGTGCTCTCTCTCCTCCTAGAAGAGTCTCCAGGAAGGCATCTATATGCAGAGTAATTCAAGAAAGCACTTGGCAATATAAATCAGCATGGCTGTCCCCACCACATGGCAATGTTGAACATGGACAAAAGGCCATGTTCAGCTACCGACCATAACCAAAGTAATTATTGGGAGGTGGGGGAGCTACTAGATTCCAGGCATTATTTTAAATGCAAGTGCCTTAACAGCACCAGCATCAATATCGGGATCGGGGGGGGGGGGCACTAGATACAAGGGATAATTCCAAATGTAAGTGTCATAATGACATCAGCATCAGTGTGAGGATTGGGGGGATATACACCATGGCAGTACCATAATGGCACTTACAGTATTACAGTGATCAGAGGGTGGAGGGACACATTTACCATAGAGCATACTAGATGCATGCCATAATGGCATTTCAGCTTTTATGGGAATTAGGGATGGGGAGAACAATGGGAGGGCAGACAGGTCAGCAGCAGGTATGGAGACTGTGGTGTATGTGTGTGTTTGTTTTTTATGTACCTGTGAGTGTGTGGGAGAGTGATGAAGGGGGGCTGCGACTGACTACATGATTAGTATTTTACTACTGCAACATCCAGATCAGCAATGCTCTACACACTGTTGTAGTAACTGAAATTCTGAGACATGAAAATTAGTCATTAATGAGGTCTTGTCACTGCTAACATGTCTCTGAATTGCAAATTGGCACGTCATGGGCGCAGAGTCTTTCTAGCATGAATTGTATGGTTTGAACCAAGCCCATTAATGAATTTCCAGGTCTGTCTCAATCAATGCACGTTTCAGTAGAAATAGTAGAATTAAAGTTGAGGCTATACACAACTTTAATTATGCAAAGTTCATAGCAAAAATTCTGCTCTGTTTTTTTTATTTTTTTATTTTTCATTTTATTTGTGATTTCAAAAAGTGATGGCAGTATCCAGCTGGACCCCAAGATACTTCTGTTCTTCAACTTTTTGAATTATGTTTGACAAAGATTCCTGTGTCAGTCTGAAGTGATGATTTTTACCTTTTTAAAGTCTGCAAAACATAACTTTAGCCTTACTGAAATTTATTTTAAGTAGCTTATTTTTTATGAAATACTAATATTTTGTTAGTAAGAGGAATTAAACACTTTAACAAGATGCCTCAGGGATACTCGCTATAGACCAGTCAGCACTCAGGTCATGAGAATGTGCTACTTCAACACCTTTATCACCTCTCACCTTGGTAGGCAGTGCATCATTAAATTAATCTCAGCTGAACTTTTTTCTCCCTTTCTCTTTCTTTACATGTGGATGATTTTGTAAAATATATAAATAACTTATGTGCTGTGCTGAATGAGTCTTTTGAACATGAATAGTTTATGTCTAACTGCCCTCTCTAGTTACGCTGCCCACATGCTAGTTGAAATATCGTTTTACTATATGTCACGCATTTATATCTTTACCATGATAAGTCTGCATTGAAATTATTTTGTACATGCATTTTATAAGAGCTTTTATAGCCCGGTCATAGTGGAAAAGGTTCTTCCTACCGGGTTAACAAATAATTAAAAAAAATCTTATGATATAAGCACCTGTATTTTTTCCTAGGGATTCATAGTGATGGCATCACATAGGTATATGGAAAGATCTGTTATATCTTTTATTGTTGGTGGTAAAAATAAATCAATTACAAAATGTTGGAAATCAAAGGACCCACCAGTAATATTGACAGGTATTTTACTGATGAATGAGCAGTGTTTGCTTGGGTGAGATTGCTTAAGGAGTGTGCATCAGATGGCTCCCCAGTCAAGAGCAAAGTCTAATACAGGATTTAATGATAGCATGCATCCCATTATGCAGTGCAGGGAATCCCAGGATCCCCTGGTAAAGAGCAAAGTATAATACAGGTATTAAATGATAGCATGCATCCCATTATGCAGTGCAGGGAATCCCAGGATCCCCTGGTAAAGAGCAAAGTATAATAAGGGATTTAATGAGAGCATGCATCCCATTATGGAGTGCAGGGAATCCCAGAATCCCCTGGTAAAGAGCAAAATATAATACAGGGATTTAATGATAACATGCATCTCATTATGCATTGCAGGGAATACCAGGATCCCCTGGTCAAAAGCAAAGTCTAATATGGGATTTAATGATAGCATGTATCCCATTATTCAATGCTGGGAATCCCAGGATCCTCTGGTAAAGAGCAAAGTATAATACAGGGATTTAATGATAGCATGCATCCCATTATGCAGTGCAGGAAATACCAGGATCCCCTGGTCAAAAGCAAAGTCTAATTCAGGATTTAATGATAGCATGTATGCCATTATGCAATGCTGGGGATCCCAGGTTCTCTTGGTCAAGAGCAAAATATAATACATGATTTAATGATAGTGTGCTTCTCATTAGACTGTTCAGGGAGCTGATGGTTATTTTTGTTGGTTCTTACATTGCTCCAAATGATTTTAATTCATATCCTTTTTTATATATATACTAAAATGCTATAGAGTTGGACCTGTGTATAATGATATCAAGTCAACATTTTCAGTTTTTAGTGATAGAATGTTGATTTTATTTTAACACAGTTTTTATAAATTCTTACTATGAAAAAAATATTTAAATTGTTTAACACACTAAAGACTTTATTCTGAAAAAAATCTCCTTGTGGTGTAATTACTGAATTACAGCATGCACTAACAGAAATCATTTATATGAAGGCATGCTTGCGTTTTTGGGATCTAAAATTTAAAGGGTTGGTAACAGTGAAAAGCGGTCCCAAGACAGAGTCTCTTCAGACACTTACAGGTACAGGAAACTGGGATAAAGGCTATTTCTCAACAAGTAGTAGTCCATTCAGCCAGATCATTTTTAAACCAAAGAAAGCAATGGCTATCTAGACCAATACTAGAAAACCTCATGTAGTAGTGAAGGGAGGATTACAGAATCATATGCTTTCAAAGAACCAGAAAGCATGGCCCCAGTTAGCTGCACATCAGTTATGTCTGCAGATACTGAATTTGTAAGATCATAACAGCAGTGCTGTAATGTTTATGAAAGCCATGTTTGAAATTCTGAGAGAAGGACATTTAATTGACCAGCATCAACAGTCTCCAGAAGAATAGATAATAGTGGGAGGAGGTTAGAAGGCTGAATATGGGTGGGAAAACAATAATTATTGTTTTACAAAAAGATTAAAGTATGACAGTAAGAGAAATGGCAATAAAAGTGTTTATAGTCTTTAAAGATTTAGGAGGAATCCATTCTCTCTAAGGTTTGTCATGACTTGGTATTTCTTTAAGTAAATTTGTTAACATTTATTGTCTATAATGTTTTTAAAAAAATAAAGAGACTTTAAAATCAAGGAGTTTTCAAGCAGGTATGGCAGCAGGGGCGGAGTCAACTAAGCATTTAGGTAAGGCAGGGTGATTATAGAAGAATATCAAAATAAGTCACTGTCAGTGAGAAGCGAAGCAAGCGATGGTGAGTTTATCATGTTCCTGTAATATTTTTATTTATTTATTTATTGTTTATACTTAATGTCCTTCTAAAACGCTACATGGCTATTAAAAGCTTTTTTTTTCTTTTTTGGTCTTTGAAACAGGTAGCATGACCAATTTAACAGTCTCATTTCTATTACTAATTTATTCCTTCTAGCCTCCTGTTAGACATTTTTTTTTATTTGGTCCAGGCTCTTTCTTTATAACCATAAGTGAGACAGAGAACCCTGATGTTATCTGTTATGCTGGAAATGAGAGTATAGGATCATCTCCTACCTTTATTTCAACATTTCAAAACAAGAAAGTATTTTGGTTGCTTTGCTAATAGGCTGTCTGTCAGGGGCTGAATTCTTATGAAAACTACAGCAGAAGGCATCTATAACAGAAGGAATAAGGGTACATGTGCAAAATTCTACAAATTTGCCATACGACTATAGGAGAGCGAAACTGGAGCTTCTGCAAATCAACACAAAGCTGAGTACTGCAAGACAGAATGTCAAAACAAATAATCATGAACATCCATACTGCCAAACACACATTATACAAGTGAAGGTATTGAACCATTGACAATGGACCATAATACTGCTTAAAGCCTTGATAACTATAACCACAAAGTAACAATGTCTATTGTATGTGTATGTAGATGTCTGTGTGTGTGTGTGTGTGTGTGTGTGTGTGTGTGTGTGTGTGTGTGTGTGTGTGTGTGTGTGTGTGTGTGTGTGTGTGTGTGTGTGTGTGTGTTTATACTGCTCAATGTTAGGAGCCTAAACAAGAAAATCCACACCATACAGGCCCTCTTCACTCTGGAGAATATAGACATCTGTGCTGCTACCAAAACATGGTTTAAATCCACAAAAGTACTCTAGCAGTGCAAGACTTCAGTGCCTTCCACACATTTAGACCATCAGCCATACACACAGTGACAAAAGCTGGAGGAGTCTCAATCTATATTAGCAGCAAGCATAACTCTGCTTTGGTTAAACAGGACAATGCCCTTGAAATTATCCATGTGCAAATCACTATAGACAAAGTCCCATACCATATCCTAGAAAGCTATAGGTCACCCTCTATATCCCAAAAATCCTACAGCACATACCTAGACCTACTGGTGATACTCACCATTAAACCAAATGCCCTACTCATGCAATACTTTAACTATCCCTGTATAGACTGGGCAACATACATTGCCTCATTCTCACAAGTACAATTCCTGGACTTTATTAATATAAATACCCTTGACCAGATAGTGTGCAAACCTACCACAGGTTCAAACATACTGGGCCTGGTACTCATTAATATGGAAGAGCACTGCACTGTCCCTTCCGCAGTGTCACATCCACACTGATGAGCTGGGACCATAAAACTGTCTCCTTCAGAATAAATATAAATCTGGTAACCCCAGCATAAGCTGTAAAAGTTAAGAACTATTACAAAGCAAATTACCTCGTATTAAGTGATAGTTTGTCAAAATTCAGTGCTCCTTCCAACCCAGAGTTCACAGCAACCCATGCGGAATTTTTCACAGAGACCCTTTAGAACCATGTAAATGGCTGTATAGGGGCTGTTGTACCTACTGGACATAAGCCCAAAACAAGCTCTAAAAACAAACAACACTGGTAGAACCCTAACATTAATAGGGTATATAACAAAAGGAAAAAAAGTCTTGGCTAAAATCAGGAATAATGATGGGAACTGTTTAATTAAACTAAGCAGGAAACTAAAACAACTAATTAAGTACAACAAGGTCAGTTATGAGGTCAAGATAGCCTCACAGGCTAATGACAACCACAAGGCCTTTTACAACTATGTTCAAAACCTCAAAGGCAGCACACATCAGTGTGCCAAACTGTGGTTAATGGTGCCACCTTCACTAAGTAGAGTGACACAGCAAATTTGCTAGCTGACAAATTCAGCTCAAACTTCACCTCCCAATTCCCCCTGCCTTCCCTTACAAAATGCCTACCACATAACCCTACCCCCAACTATTAACAGAGAGCAGGTCCTGGCAGTACTCAACTAAGGCCAAAAAAACACAGCCACAGTGGGCCCTGACAGTATCCTGGGATGCCTCCTAAATAGCTCGAAACATGACCTATCAGGACCACTTGAGTCATTTTTCAACTACAGCCTGAAAACAGGCGTTGTACCACGTGACTGGAGGATTGCAATGGTAATCCCACTTGACAAGGATAGAGCATCAACCAACCCTGCAAAATATCTATTACTCTTACTAGTCCAATATTCAAAGCCATGGAATGAGTTATCATGGAAATGATCAACACAGACAGAGACAAGTTTCAGACACTAGATTCAGCCCAGTTTGGGTTTGTTAAGGAAGGTCATGCCTACTAAACTTGGTGGACTTCTTTGAGAAGGTCCCAAAGGAAATGGATGAGGGGAAAACAGTGCATAATGCCTACCTGGACCTGACTATGGCATTTAGTACAATACCCCACTCAGAAATAGTTGACAAAAATCACCAAAGTAGTAACACACTCCTACATAACTCTCTGAATTGCAGGCTGGTTCACAGGTAGGACTCAGAAAGTCAGAATTGGTAAGCATGCCTATCTCAGGTCTATCCTGCTCTGTTTACCCCCACTCAGCTCAGGCGGACTTAGGCTCACTTTACTCCCTTACCCTACTCCAAATTCCCACCCTTCACCTCCACTACATTTATCTTATCTATCTCTATCCACCACATCATACTTGGTCAATCAACTTCAATCCTGTCCAGTACTCTTCTTTTTAGTCACCTAACACTCCAATCAGCTTCTCTAATTAATGCTGACCTTTCTTCTCCATACTACACCCTCCATTCTCTCGTTTTACAAATTTCTAACAGAGTGCATTCTAGAGCATACTTCCACATACAACTTACCATACTTGCTTATCTTTTATCATATCTCTTATAAAAATGTTGCCCTTCAAAATTAACATGTTTGTTTTACCTTTGTTTTTCTTCCTTTCACTACCATGCCAATTTAAGTCTTTCACCCCTGCTGACCTGTGTTATTTCTCCCACACGCACGCACATCCCAGAATAAAATTGTACTCCCTATAAACACATCTTATCACCATACCACTATCACTACATAATGCCAATCTATTTAAAATTAGATATCTAAATTACAATCCCATTCTCCAAAAACATGGCATAATAAATAAACATAAATTCACATGGCTATACATCAGTTAACACTACCTAAAACCACTGAACTTTAGTGGTAACACCCATCCTTATCCAGGCCCAAAGAAAGAACCACAAAACTCAAGCAGTTCACCAAGGTTATGCAGTTTCTCTCCCTTCACCTCCCTTAATAAGGTATTTAGTTTACTATTTTGAAACATAAATGTACAAAGCATCCATAACAAATTGGCTAATCTCCATGCATGTATTTCCCTCTATTATTCTGACTTACTAACAGTAACAGAAACGTGGCTCAAATGATATGAAAGACAAATAAATACTGCCCCCTAATTACAATATCATTAGACATGACAGAAAAAAACAAAAGAGGAGGTAGTGTGGTCATCATTTATAAAAATAGTTAAACCTCACTTTTCATCCACATATTCCTCCCAAAACTGGATATTCTGAAGTACTGATATCACTTTTAAAAATAAATATGCATGGTAGCCTTATATATACTAACAGGTAACATTTCAAGTAGCAGAAGATTTATTTCTGCTGGACAAATCACAGTATCTCCCATGAAATCATTATTCTGAGTGATCTAAACATTGATTGGTAAATTACTGACTCAGTCTCCCCTGCTAACTCTACATATCTTTACGGTTTCACTTAGCTAATCACCTCCCCTGCTAGATTCAACAAAAGTAGTAACAGACATTCTATACTACGCTGTATAGTATCTTCTCAAGCATATCATATCAGCACCTCAGCTTGTTTCCCCGATATAATTAGTGATCATATTCCAAATTTTACAGTATGACACCATATCAGTATAAACAAAATGACACTATATCAGTATAAACAAAACAAAACAATCCTATACAACT
The DNA here is from genome assembly GCF_019279795.1 of Protopterus annectens. Taxonomy (NCBI): domain Eukaryota; kingdom Metazoa; phylum Chordata; order Ceratodontiformes; family Protopteridae; genus Protopterus; species Protopterus annectens. The sequence goes on along the minus strand of NC_056743.1, from coordinate 1,714,673,821 downwards.
AAGTATGCAATATTACTTCATTTAACAAGGACACTTTTATCTCTCACTTATCCCTCAACAATTAGACCAAACTTAAGACCTTCTTTCTAGACGAAACAGTCACCTACTTCAATACAACTTTTCACAACATTCTTAAAAATCTTGCTCCCATTTGTAGAAAAAGAATTAAATCAAACCCTATACTTTGGTTAACCAAACAAACCAAATAACTTATGTCACAAAGAGATAAAGCCTGGAATGAATGGCACAGTAGTGAAATAAAAAACAGCTTACATATTTTTAGGCAGGTTAGAAATTCCGCTAAAATAAATTAAATCATACAAACAATCCTGTTATGCCTATTTTTGGCATAAATATCAAAATAATTCCAAATTGTTCGGGCCATAATAAATAATATACTCTACCCTGGCCACACTACCACACCTCCACCAAAATCAAACAGCACTACTGGTAGTACTGCAATTCAGTGCAATAACCATTTTGTCAGAACTGTACATAGCTTACTCAAAAATAAACTTGCTGCTCCCTTTGCCCCTACCAATCTGTACTAAAAACAGTTCTACTTCATTCAAGTTTGAACCTATCTCACTGGTTACCATTAAACATTATTTTCATAACCTGACACCCACCCTCATAGCAATTGATTATGTACCAGGTGATATTAAAATGTCAGCAGATGTTCTTACTTACCCTATTTTTGCCCTAATTAACCAGTCAGTGACAGATAACTATGCCCCCTCACTCTCATTCCCCTGCACAAAGGTGGCAGCTCAGCTGAACTATACAACTACAGACCTACAGCCATCCTGTCTCCTCTAAGTTTCTTGAAAAATGTATCCATTTTTAGCTTCTCAACTACCTTAGCAAAAATAATATTTCTCAAACTCAGCATGGTTTCTTTCCCCACAATAACAAACACACACTGCCCTCCTCAGTTTCACAAATACAATAAATTTCCACAGAAACACAGGTAACCTTGTCTCTTCTCTTTTTATAGACCTAGCTAAAACTTTTATCATCAAAAATTGCTAACCAAGCTATTTTCTTTAGGACTAGATCACTCGCCCCTCTTATTATTTCAGAGCTACCTATCAAATAGGCAAAAAGCTGTAAAGTGGCAAAACAAATACTCATGATTTCTCCCTGCCTCTCCTGGTGTTCCTGAAGGATCAATCCAAGTATCATTACTGTTTAACATATTTATATATGATCTCCACACTGGGACAAAGTACGCCACTATAGTGCAATATACAGACGACTCTACCCTTATCTGCTTAGTCCACATCACTCAAAACCTGCTAGAAAAAAACATAGCTCCATCCTATCTTCTCCGGTTAGTTATTTATTCTTACTTACCTGCACCCTACATATATGAAGAAACTGGTTGCATGCTCTGACAAGATAAACTCTCAACTAACCTCCCATCTAGCACACATCAACGAATTGCTCTTAAACAATCACAGTGGATTGAGCTTCCACAATATCTCTCTTACACACAGGTCATTACTGTACACAGCCTAATTTATAAAACCGAAAATGATCCTTCTTTAAACAACATCCTCCAGCAGTACTCACCTACAAGGGAACTGCAATCAGGAAATAAAGGCCTCCTAATTTCTAGTAAATCTAAAAACCATAGCTGGCGACTCAGTTTACTCAAGCTGTGTCACTAAACGGAGGAGCAACATACCAACTGAACTAAGACAATTATAAAAAATGAAATCCTTTAAAGCCAGACTCAAACGATACCTGCCTAACTCATTGTTATGCTCCTGCACAGGATAATCCTACCACCTCATCACTGTATATTCTTATAGCCATTCTCTTTTCTATGCATATATAGTCAATGTGTGCATTTCTGCCCCCTATTTTTTGTACATCATATGTATGCCATGTGCTTCTTTTCTTTTGCCATGGCTATGTATGTTCTTGGAAACCTCTTGCATTTCTCAGCACCCCCCCCCCCCCGGACAGTTTAAAAATTGCAATCACATGCTAGGTTTTTAATGTTTTATGTTTTAATATCTAAACATGGAGCTTTTCTCCCTGGGTCTCATCTAAAAAGGAGTTTTGTCCAGTCATACAGTCACAGTCAACAAATGGAAATAAATATAGAAATAATACTGTGACAGTTTGTAACCTCTAAGAAAGATTTTACCTGTGAAACATCTAGTAGTTCTGGTAGTTTTGGAATTGTAGTACAGCCTGAATTTTGTCCTGGCACTTTGCAGTCTTAGGATACCGGTAATGTGCCCACAATACATGATACTAGGTTTTAAGTACTCATATTTGTTTCATCCAGATCTTATTCCGCACCTCTCCAATCTTCCCAAGATTCTTTTGACATTTTCTAAAGCTTTCCTCATCTCTAGCTCCAGTGATAATGATTTAGTTGATATCATTAAGATAAAATTGGACACCAGGCACCCACCCAAAGAACCTGGTCCATTGCATATTGCCAGATAGCTGGGGCAGAAGCTACCCCAAATACCAACCCGTTCTAAAGGTTGAGATCCTAGATGGTGTTGATTATTAAACACACCTTTGAATTTTCTTCCATCTCCATCTGCAGGAAAGCATCAGCTAAGTCTATCTTAGAAACCACTGCCCACTTGACAGACTGGCAAAATATACTCAATTCTTTATAAAGGTTACTTTATAAAGGTTGCTGTTCAGCTTGCAACACTTGGGTTAAATGTAACTTTAAAGTCTCCATGAAGTCTGACCTTGCCATCCCTGTTTATTACGAGGATGACTGGTGTTGCCCATGGATTTTATTTTACTCTTGAGGGTATTCCATTTGCTTTCAGACAGTCCTGTTTCTTTGAAACACAGCATTGGGTAGTATAAGGTTCTAGAGTTGTCCTACATTTGAGTCACATTTTCCGTAAGTTTGATTTTACTCTTAATGTGTCTAAGAGTATAAATGCCACTTTTAAAAACAGGGGCAGCATCTCTTAATGTTACTTTCAATTCCTCCACTATAGTTTATCATGTCTGAAGTACCTTTGTCATTTCCCTGTCAACTGTCAGCATCCTGAATCACTAATGATCCATTAAGTGCAATGAAACATTTTCTAACACTTTTCTTAGGCCATTGCACTCTAATGATACAAACAACACCCCAAATGGCATAACTTATTGAGTAGTTTATGTTTTCAGAACAGAAGAGAGATTCAGCTTTGATTTGCTGAAAAATACTTTATAGTTTTTCTGACACATTACCAAAGTAGCTGACCCTGTGTACAGCTCAGTTTTCCTTACATGCCTATTTACCTCTGTTAGATCACCTGCTATACTATAAATAACTCTAGACTAGTCAATACATGTTCATAGTCATAGCAAAAGCGTCTTCAATATTGCACATATTTTTATTTTCATTTTGACATACTTTATCCTTTGGCTTACCATAACAACTAACTATCTTATGGCATTTTCTACACTTTTCATTTTTGAATTTACATTGAAAAGGAAGACGGGACCTCCACCCCTAACAATAGTTTGGTTTCTGATTTATATGTTTTGTCACCATCATTCTGCTTATATTTTTAACTTTAATTCTCCCTTGTAACGGCAGTGTACATCTATCCACAATTTCAACTAAAGTAACTATCTCTACTGTCCATTTAAACACTAAATCTGTCTCATTTAACAGTCCTCCTTGTACAGTTCCACACAACAAACACCAGTTAAGTAGATCAGTGTATAAGCCATTACCAAACTGACAAAGTTCTGATATTTTTTCCTTTATGCCACAGACACTGCACTCTTCTCTCCTTCATTTTCATTCAGTTAGTGGAACCTGAACCATTCCATGTTTAACTGTTTTTGGTGACAAGTGCTTCTGTGTCATTTACACTAACTCATCAAACCAGTTTTAAGCAGGCCTGCCTGGAGCATGGTCAAGCTATGCAGAAGGCTGTATGCTTTTGCTTGGAGATATAACTATGGTGGGGTAAAGGGGGTAGTTGCTCCAAGTGCAGCTGTTAGAGGATATAAATGTCAGCTTCTGATAGTGCAGGAGTGCAACGCCAGCATTGCTATATGAGACTGAGAGGATATCATGGACCCATAAAATAATGCCAATATTGTAGTTGTAATTATGGAGCTCCCATATTAAATAAACTGAATAGCAATAGAAGGAAAATAATGAAAAGTTGTAGGAAATCTCCATCCTCTTTTCTCAGGACTACACTGAAACATGCCTGCAAGAAACATAGGAGCACTATTAGAATATGCAAAACAGAGTATTTGTTTAGGGTCACTACAGATACTATAGAAAGCTACAAATCTTTCTTCAGTTATGTCAGAAAATTAAGGGACAAGTCCAACAATGAGCTCGGCTAATCTATAATGATATCACTTATTGCAATCTCAGGGATGCAGCCAATATATTAGCAAGCAAATGTAGCGATTTTTTTGTAGCGCCTATCCACATTGTTATCCCAAGTATTCCTGAAATCACTTTAGAACAAATTTTAAGATCCCAGTCAGTCTCTGGGACCATGCAGCATACCAGTCCGAATCTCATCAGTGGGAAGTGTGCGCTGTCTGAGCCTTTACCGAAACTGATCAGCATCAGTCTGTCTACAGGGTTTGTGCCAACACAGTCACTGTGACTACCCCACATAAGGGTGGCCCTTCTACAGATCCAAGTAATTATAGGCCCATCAGCCTCTGCAGCCTTATATGCAAAATCATGGACTGTATTAAGGAGAGCTCATTTCTACAGACACTAGCAACAACCCCACTTGGTTTGGTTTTGTTAAGAGTGAAATCTGTCTCCTGAACCTTGTAAGCTTCTTTTTAAAGGTTAATGGAACTGTCGACAGTGTCTCTAGTCAAGGCTTTTGACACTGTCTCTCAGGCTGATATTGTTATAGGTTAGACATGCTTAATGTAAATACTTGTATTATCTAATGGAATGTAAATTGGCTATTGAACACATCCCAGGTTGTTAAAGTTGCTGGTACACTCTCTGAACCTAAAGTTGTAAATAATAGGATACCACAGGGATCAGTGCTCAGACCTCTCCTACTTGGCATTTATTTTTTAAACATCCAGTCCAATAACCCAGAAGTGTGGTTAACAACGTTTGCTGATGACGTCAAGCTAGGCACTGTTATTTGCCCATCCACTAAAACTAAGTAGGTCCAGTAAGGGCTGGAAAATGTATATTCCTGGTTTACTGAAAACAATCTCAAGTTAAATGCAAAAAATGCAATGCAGCAACATTCAGTGTATATATATATATATATATATATATATATATATATATATATATACACACACACACACACACACACACACACACACACACACACACACACACACACACACTCTATATTTTGTAAATAGTACTTCTGTTTAGACAGATCTAGTAATAAGAGACCTGAGTACTTATGTGGACAACTCCCTTTCATTATATCATCATGTTTCCACCACAGTCAGGAACTCCTTCTGTTTGGACCATTTAATTTCCAAGGGAATGTCTTCAAGACCCAAAGAAGTCATCCTACAACTGTACACTTCCATTATCTCACCAATAATTGAAATCAATGCCCTCCTTTGGTATGCATAAATCAATACATATCAGCTAAAATGGGTCCAAAGATACCTTATCAAGAAAATCAAAGGCCTGAAATCCTTAAGCTATCCCAACAGAGTAGCATAATTCTGCTTATATGTAGTAATCTACAGGCTGCTCTGAGTTTATCTGTGTTGCACTTTTTAAGCAATAAAACACCTTATACTGTCTGAACTTAAATATCTTTGCAAAACCACTGGCTCTACAAATAACTGCACAGGGACCTAAATGTACAAGAAAAAATAGACGAGACCTGCTAGCAAGTGTATTCCAAGCCTATGGAATAAGTTTGAACTATAGTTCAAACAAAGTACCAGGTTGACTACCTTTATAAGTTCAAAGGTTCATAGGTAGGTACTGGGCTACCTGCCCTTGCAGGTTATTTTAAGCCTTTCCCTGTTCCACTTGGTGTTAGATTGGCCTTGCTCATCCCACAGACCTTAAATATATCTTACCCTAGTGAGAATAACTGAAATCATACCATATATAATTTGAGGGTACCCATGCATGGGATAAATCATTTAGAAGCTGCCTCTATTCATAGGTGATTACTAGACTAATGTCTCTAGGTTACCTTTTTAAGCCTAGCCACGCTTCCCAGGAGTCAAACCCTGTATTTTTGGCTGTAAGGTAAAAACCTTAACCTTTACACCAACCCCCAACTCAACAGAAGGCAAATAAGGGCTGAGGGAATCAAACTTTGTACCACACAAACTATAGCTCACAACCTTAACCTCTGTACCAACTCCATTACTAGTACAGGAGCCAGTCCTGGGGTAATTTGTCTGTTTCTAATCCATAAATCCAAGCTGAGCATGAATTTGGACACGGATGAGCTTTGTTTAACATGGATAGGGAGCATGTTCCAGAGTAGTGGTATCTTCTGCAAAATAAATTTGTCCCTCCAAACCATTTTTGTTGATGTTGCAGAAGAGGTTTAGATCCCTGGACTGAGTATTTCTGATGCCTTTGGACAAGTTGATGTGCAGTAAATCCATCAGTACTGGGTCTTGTATGCCAGACACAGGTCACCTCTTAGCAGTCAGTGGGATAATGAGTACAGTGACAGGGCTTTGAGTCAGTCCATGTAGGTCATATTGTTTAGACTTTGTATCTTTTTACTAAGGTATCTCTGTGGGCATTCTATTTATTGCATGTGTAAGGCTATTGATAATAAGATGGGTAGATATAAATATATCCCAAGATTGTTGTGCACAGCTCTGCACCTTTTGGTGAGCACTTTGAATAGAGGCACAAACTTTTCAATGTGTCTGTTTAAATGTCTATATGTTTAAGCAACAATGAGCATCTTATTGTCCTATTGGGTCTATATCAGTCCGTCAAAATGGCTGAATATCGAATACCAAATGTTTGAACTGTAAAGTTCGAACACTGATTATCACGAAGCCACGGAACACCGAATTCTTTCCCAGGGAAAAAAATTTGGTGGGCCGTTTCTGTGGCTTTGTGCTTAACAGGACTGTGGTGGGAAGTTACGGGTCAGGTTCAGGTAAGTGTGTGATTGTGTGGAAGTTAGGGTTAGGGCGTGGGTTAGGTGAGTTAGGGTTTGGGTGCGGGTGAGGTGGGTGTGCGATAGTGAAAGACTTTAGGGTTAGGGCGGGATAGGTGAGTTAGGGTTAGGGCACGGGTCAGGTGAGTGTGTGATAGTGACAGACCTTAGGGTTAGGGTTTGGGTTAAGGTAAGTGGATAGGTAGTAGTGTATGTACAGTTTAGTATAGGGTTAGATGTAGGATTTTGAGTGTATGTGTGTTGATTGATTTTTTTTGTGTGCTTGTGTTGTTTGTGTTTCTTGGAACAGCGTTTTTTTCCCTGTTCTAAGACTTCAATGTTTGTGCAGTTTGTGGTTTGAAGTTCGAACATATGGTGTTCGAACTTTAGACGTTTCGATGAACTGATATAGACCCGTCCTATCAGCTGCTTGTCTAGTAGTGTTCTTATATTCCTAAAAAGAAATCCAGTATGCGGTTCAGATGCTTAGACTATGATGCAGTTACTGAGAGAGAGAGAAGAAATTTGAATGCGTGTGTGTGTGTGTGTGTGTGTGTGTGTGTGTGTGTGTGTGTGTGTGTGTGTGTGCGCGCGTTCGCGAGTGAGTGGTTAGACCGGCACACTACTCTGCACCTGTGATGTTTGCAGAATCTTCAGCAAGGAAAGCTAACTTAAAATAATAGAAGCAGCTCATAAACATAAAACAAATAATATTTCAACAAATCTTGCATCTATAGACTAAAATCTTTGAAGAAAGAATTTGTGTTAAAACTGGTCACATCTTTGGGACTGTGCATTTGTGACCATGTAAGAACATCGCAAGCATACAGAATAAATAAATGATCCAAACTTTATTATTTCAACTAGAAAAAAAAGTATATATCAAATATATATTACTTCATATTGAGAATACATGAACAGTGAGAAGTGTACTTATGAACTCAAGCAAGTTAGGTCCCTGAGCCATACTTCATAGAGACCTTGCATTCCATCAACAGCTTTGAGCACTAAGTTAACTCTTGTCTTATTTTATCTCACCAAATATGGTAACAGTCTAAAGGAAGTAATTAATCTAGTTAATAATAATTCAGTCATTTCATAAAATATGGAGAAAATAAAAGCGTCACTTGTATTACTGTCATGCACAAATATAAACAAATTAAATGATCTTTTACTCAAGACAAGTGAAAAAATACAAAAATATTCTCCTCAGATGTCGTTTAAGGACTGCAAATATTTGCGTCAAAGTGGTGGGAGAAGCAAAGTAATTAGACATGATGAATATTTTTGCAGACTGTATACATTTAATACACTACAGTGGAGTTTTCCCATCTCAGGCCATACATTTATCATCTATTTGCCTAGCAGAGATGGTAGTGGCAGCTTTGAAAGTAGAATTATCCCTTTACGTTTTTCAATATGCATACTGAAAGCAGAGATTAAAGTTATTAAAAAGTTGCTGCAGAACCTAGAAGCATGTTTCCAAGTATAAGACAAAATGATCCCATCTTTGGGGGACTGCTGTAATAAAATGTTGGAAACAGCTGGAAAGCCTCAGTAAATATCTAAATGATAGTCTTGTTTCCTAAGGAGGGTCAAGAAGTGACAATATAATCATCTGAGGTTGATGAGAAGATTACCGTTATGACAATCTTTGATCTGACAATAAAATTATTTTATTTTAATGAGAGGACAGTCTCACCAAACCTCTTTACATATTAAATAGAATACACAGCACTCTGCTAGTCTTACCAAATTTGCCATCTGAAACTCATTTACATTAAACTTCCCAGTGCAACAAAAGCTTTATTTGTTCTTTTGGCTGACAGAAAAAAATGATTGGCAGAGTATAATCTTAATTTACTTCAGATTTGCCTAAGAAAGTGTGAGCTGAAAGACTCCACATGACATAAAAGCTATACCTGCAAATATAATGTGGCATTAGACTCAAAACAGTTAAGCCAACTACTGTATCTATTTTTTGCCTGGAAGAGATCCTAATATACAGCTTCTAAACAGAGGGGGTCTGTCACAGATTTGTAAAAAAAATGTTGAATACCAGTGAATCTTAGTCATGCATCCCTGTCATATTATGAACAATGACTTACGTATATATACCATGCTTTAAGAGTTTGTCTTTTCTCTAGATGGTTGAATGACTTCCAATGTTTTATAGAATTTACTTTCACTTAAAAAAACTGCTATTATTTGAGCCTGAATTGTATAGCAGATAGACCCTGTGCAATTGTACAATTGTATTTAAGATGCAGGTGTTCATCTAAATGTATCCTCTTACAAAAATGCTTATTTAGGATTTGCTTTTTTCTGACTTTATTTTTTTTATCATTCGATTGTTATGCAGTGGTGGTTTATAGGTTTTCACCAATACACCAGCTATAACATCCCATTATTCATTAAATGTTTTATCCTGTGCTGGTTCCTCATAGGTTCATAAGTGTGTACTGGGCTAATGACCCTGGAGCCTTTACAAGCCTAGTCCATAGAAGTACCCTGGCATTGTGCCATTCAGTGTTAGTTCCCAGTGCCTCTATCAAGTGCAGCCAATGAAGTGATCCCCAGGGTAAACTTTCTGTTACCCATCTACTCATCAAGATTTCTCTTGAAGAGGGACAGCGAGGTGCTCTGCTTGACATGTATGGGAAGTCTATTCCAGAGCATGGGCAGTCCCTGGGTGAAGTGCCTGTCCCTCCAGCATGTTCTCTTGATTGTGGTAATGAGGTTGAAGTCTCTGGAGTATGTGGTGCAGAGGGATTGGGATTTCTTTAGATATAGCATTTCTAACAGAACTGGGTCAGACATAGCTTTGTAAGTCAAGCAAAGATTGCCTCTAAGTAGGTGATAGGAGACAGAGAATAGCTGGAGTCTTTTGAGTCTGTCCATGTACGACATGTGTTTAATGCCTAGGATCCTCTTCGTGAGGTACTTCTGTGGCCTCTCCAGCTATTGCACGTGTCTAGTGAGGTACATGCCAAATGGGGTATTATGCTTAATGATGTGTCTAATGAGGGAAGAGTAGAGAGAGAGATACAATGACCTCTTTCTTCCTGGATGCAAAATCCTTGGTAATGAGATGTGCCACATAGAAGGACTTTCTGACCACAATGGCAATGTAATGGCCGCAGGAGAGGCTGCTGTCAACCTGTGTCCCCAGATCTCTTATAATGCTTTCAGTGTTCAGTGGGCTCCCATCGATGTGGTAATTAGTGAGAACTGAGTTTTTACCAAAGGGTATGTCAACACATTTTTTGGCATTAAGCTTAAGGCCATGGTTTCGACACCAGTCATTGGTCTCAGTGAGGCCTTTCTGTAGGATGTCTGCATCACTTGGGGAGTTAATAATGGCTCCCAGCTTGCAGTCATCTGCGAACTTGGTCAGACAGAGTCTCTTTGTGTTGGCCTGGACTTTTGAGAAGTAGTTGCCGAACAGGAGAGGACCCAGGACTGATCCCTGTGGGACTCCACTCGTGACTTGTCGGCAGTCTGACTTGGAGTCTACTACTTTCACGCTGTGTGTTCTATATGTGAGCCAATTGGCAACCCATCTAGTGATATAGGGGTTGATGCCTAATTTGGTGAGTTTATCAATAATTCCCGAGTGAGGAATGGTATCAAAGGCCTTGGCCAGATTGAGGTAGGTTGTATGCACTGCCTTACCTTAATAAACAGCCCTGGTGACTGACTCAAACAAGTCAACCAGGGTGAGCAGGCATTATTTCCATTTCACAAAGCTAAATTGCATGGGGTCTAGAGTTTGAAGATTTCCTATATCTTTGTCAATCAGGTCCATGATGATGTACTCCATAGCTTTACATATCAGACTCATCAGGCTAATGAGGTGATAATTCCCAGGGTCTGTAGTTGCGCCTCCTTTATGGAGAGGGATGACTATAGCAGTGCACCATTTGGTAGGGACAAAGCCTGAGGTGAGGCTGTGATCGAACAGGGCACACAGATGTGGTGTCAGTTCACTTTTTAGTTAATGTAGAACATAGCCAGGGATATTATTGGGTCCAATGGAAGCTGTATTCTTGGACTTGGACAATGCAGCTTTAACCTGTGTTGCAATAATGCTGGGTGCCTGGCATTCTTGCTGCATTGGCTGCCCTTTCCAATCCAGCTATAGTCACAGTGTCAGCCATATGTTAACCATATTACCTGTTTCCTGATTCTTCAGAGGTTGAACACATTTCTCAGGAAAGGCTTTATTAGTTGAAAATGTTAATGTGCTGACTCTATAGGGTATGTGTGGACCAGCCCTGACTCCACATATGTAGAGTATATTGTTTTAATTCTCAGTTGACAAGTTGATATGACAAGTTGATATGTATTGATTCAGTTGGTTAGTTAAATTTATTTACCATAGTAAAACACTTATCAAACAATGATCAATTACTGGCTCAGCCCAGGTTATATCATAATGTAACAAAACAATGTACAGTATACAAATAACAATGGTTTACATTTATGAGTTAGCATACATACATACATGCATCATACATACATCTGTTTCAAGCACAGGCATTAATGTCCTCCTAGTCTGCCAATGTACCAAAACAGCTGTTCCCATAATAAGTGTCCAGGTTGTTCTTAAAAATATCTAAACTAGTACTTGCTTTAATGGAATTTGGTAGTCTGTTCCATGCATCAGCTGCTCTGTTAGGGAACCAATTAGTACACTTCTCATTCCTACAGAATTTTCTATATAGGTTGTCTGATGATTCTTTACTACTTTTTAATAACCCCAAACATTCCCAGAGGTGACTGTCTCTAAATGCCCTCTCTACCTGAATAAGACCTCTTAAATATTTATAAGAGGCACTGTACGAGTTCAGATATTTTAGCCTTTGAAAATAACTTAAATTTTCATATCCATGGATGGCTTTGGTACATTTCCACTGCACTCTTTCCAGTTTACTCATGCTTGTTTTCTTATAGGGTTTCCATGTTATTCCATACTCAAGTTTGGGTCTAATGTAATTAACAAACAATGACTTCATCATTTCTGATTTTCTAGACTTTATAAATCTTTTTATACAGCCTATAGTTCTATAAGTAACATTAACCAATTGGTTGATATGGTTAGAAAAACTCAAAGCTGGATCTACCCATATACTCAGGTCCTTAAATAAATTTACAGTTTCAATCACTGTGTGTTGTATTGAATATTCACCTTTCAATTTAGGTCTAAAAAATCTAATATGCTTATTTTCTGATGTATTTATCAGCACATTATTTGCCTGTGCCCAAATGGCCATTTTAGTCAAGTTCTTTTGTAGATATACTCTATCTGTAACAAATGTAATCAGTTTACCCAGTTTCAGATCCCCTGCTTACAGATTATAGAACACTTCAGATGAAAAAGATAGGTCTGAAAGATATAATCTAAACAAGTAATGGACTGGGACAGAGCCCTTTGGAGCACCCTGAGTCTAACCAAGAATTTCATCTGTCCAATTGCTGTTTGATACTTGCTATGTCCTATTTGTAAGCCAATGCTGCCATCCATCTTATCAGGAGTAGATCAATAAATAGTTGTTCTAATTTATTGATCAGTGTTTTGTGGGTGATCTTGTCAAATGGAGAAGTTAAATCTATATAAATTACATCACAGTACATTTTTTCATTCATAGCTGTTATTATATTGTTAAAGAACATCATGTTACAGGTGGTTACAGATCTATTTTCAACATATACATGCTGATATATGGTTTTAAGTCCCAACTTTTACAATCCTGACAATAAATTATACAGTATTACATTGTCCATTATTTTTCCACAAAATGAAAATAGACTTAAGGGTCTATATGATTCTCAGTTTGTCCTACTCCCCTTTCTCTTAAAGACAAGTTTAATAAGTGAATGTCTGCAATCTTGAGAAATCTTGAGAAACACAACTCCAAATTAGTACTTTAAATCTGACTTTTAACCTTGACAATAATGCTGAAATAATTAGCTCCAAACTCCAAGTCAATAGTACTAAAGCCATAAATATCATATGTGCATATCTCCCTCCTGGAAACAATATCAACACTCTCAAACATATCCTCAATTTTCTCTCTAACAACCTCCCTCAAGAAACACTAGTCTTAGGTGATTTTAACATCAGCTGGTACTCCTGTAACAGTACTAACCCCACCTCCCATATAAACCTATATGGCTTTAAACAACTCATTAGTAGTCCTACAAGAACTAATAAAACCAACAATAAGGAAACCATCTTAGACTGGATTCTTACTAATACTCCCCAACAAACCTATCAATTAGGCACACTTCCAGATGATCTAAGTGACCACTCACTGACTTATATCATTAGGCACAAATCAAACCTAGCCTTACCTACTACCTACAAAACACTACAATCAAAAAAATAGTTCAACTCTGATCAGTTTCTTGCTGAACTAAGACAATGTAATTGGTCCCAACTAAAATACCTTCCACTTAATGATGCTGTTGAATACTTTAATTCTACATTCCTATCCATACTAGATCACCATGCCCCAAGTTGCACTATTAGAACCAAAGCTAAAACAGCACCCTGGCTAACCAACAATACTAAGCAAAAAATCATTCTCAGAAATAAATCCTGGGATAAATGGCGTTCCACTAAGAACCTAACTGACCACCATAACTTCAGAGAGCTTAGAAATAGTACAAAAAAAGCCATCCTGGCAGATAAAAAGAAATATTACTTTCAACTACAACAAACCACCAAAATAGAACCCAAAAAATTTTGGGCTAGTATTAATAATCTTCTATCCCCAGGCCAGTCATTCACACCAAATCCCCAGGACTCTAATCCAAACAAGCCTACACAAATAGCTAATGACTTCAACTCTTTCTTCACCAATACTATCCAAACTCTAGCAAATCACCTACCTCCTGACATCTCTAAATTACCCACACTTACTTTACACACTTCTCTTCCCCTTTACCTTCAACCTGTATCTACCTCATTTATCTTATCCCTACTCCATAAACTTAAACCCACCACACCCTCTGCAGACAAACTTCCTGCAGAATTTCTGCAGATAGGAGCTAAAGCCATTGCCTATCCCATCTCAATCCTGATAAATAGATCTATAAAAGAAGGAATTTTCCCTTCCATTTGGAAGATATCTCACATCATCCCACTACACAAAGGGGGCAATTCTAATGACTTCTCTAATTTTCGTCCCATAGCATTGCTATCACCTTAGCCAAAATCATGGAAAAGTGTATCCATAAACAACTCCTTAACCACCTTCTCCATAACAACCTACTTGCTAACAGTCAACATGGATTTAGACCTTCGCACAGTACCACTACTTCATTACTCTCCTTTACTAACGCTATCAACTATAACTGTAATAACACTAATCTATCATCTTCTATCTTCATAGATCTTTCTAAAGCTTTCGACATAGTTAATCATAAACTCCTTCTGCATATACTAAAATCTCTTTCACTTCATCCTTCTTCCTTATCCTGGTTTACATCTTACCTAGAAAACCGTCAGCAGGCAGTACTTTGGAAAAACTCATTATCTAATCTCCTTCCTATCGCTTTAGGTGTACCTCAAGGGTCTATCCTTGGCCCACTCCTATTTTCTATATTTATTAACGACCTCCAGTCAGCTATTCCAAACACTACTCGCATACAATATGCAGACGATTCCACTATAATCTGCACTGCTTCCTCTCAGACTGAACTCCTGTCACTTACCCAAAAAGCTTTTTCCACTGTTGAACACTGGTTCTCTGACCGTTGCCTTCTCCTCAACCCCAAGAAAACAAAGTCGCTATTGTTCTCACCTACTCACAAATCAACCTCTCTTAACTTCTCTATTACTTCCTCTGATAACACTCTGATTTCTCCTGATGCTACTACAAAACTACTAGGAATAACTATTGACAACAATCTCAATTTTGATTCTCATATAAACAACACAATAAGAGTAATAAACAAAAAGATTGGTTCCCTTTATAGAATCAAACCATTCCTTACACCTGAAGCTCGGACCACCTTAGCTAGTTCTCACCTTATCTCTACCCTTCTATATGCTTCCCCTATTTATACCAATCTCTCTAAAAATAACCTTAAGAAACTTGCTACATCTTACCATAATATTGCTCGATTTGTCACAGTATCCCTCTTCAGAACCCATCACTGTCATAACCTAAAACAATTAGGCTGGCTTGAACTTCCTAACAGGCTCATTTATCAACAGCTCTTAACTGCTCACAAAATTCTATATCAGCCTTCTAAAACACCAATTCTCTATAACCTCATTATGCCTTATAATAACTTGAAACACCTACGCTCTTCAAACAAACTACTGGTTAATATTACCATACCCAATAACTCTGCAGGTGACAGCCTTTTTTCTAACTCTGTTGGAAAAATGTGGAACAAACTGCCATCTGATATCTCATCTTTGTCTAGTCTTCCACTCTTTAAAAGACAGCTGAAAACACATCTCAATAAACACTGGCTTTGTTCCTGTAACAACCCAGTTTAACCTTCCGTTTTCCTTTCCTCCTTAATTCCTCCTCACACAACATCATATAGACATATGTAAAAAAAAAAAAAAAATTTTAAATATTTTAATTATCTTCTTTTTCACCTTTTTCCATATTATATACTTATATTTTTAAAATTTGTATAGCAAATATCTACTAAACTTTGTTTATGTAATTTCCTGCTATGACTATGCCTGTCTGCATGTATATCTCATGTTCTGATTCAATCTGTTAATAATTTTTACCTTGTATTGCCTGTTTCTGTGAATTACTTGTAATACCGTTGGAGCTTTTCTCCCCGAGCCTCCACTGAAAATGGACATATATCCAGCTGGACTAGCCTGGTCAACAAATGTAAAATAAAAATAAATAAATAAAATTATACAGCTAGTAAATACTAGATACAATGGTACTATAAGTTCTTGCTGAGGTGTTCACAGTTCATTATTACTAATTCCATCTCCTCCCTGTGCTTTGTTTGATTCCAGTTTGCATAGCTCTTTTTCAATATAATATAATTTAGTTCCAGTATCTGAGGTTACCTGGATCTCACTAGAACAACTTTCCACCCACCTTGTGGAGCCAAGCTAGTTTGCATAAGATTTTATAAATATATCTATAATCTGTTGTGTCTGAGAATACATTTTAGAATCTACACACAATTTATCAATTTGTATGCCTTTATTCCTTCCACATCTTATTACTTAACATGGTTTCCTATATATGCTCAATATCTTTATATACATATCCTTCAAAATTTTTCTTGATCTTGTCTCACACTTTGCTTAATTTGTTTTCCAGCTTGTTTATTTCACTTTTCAAAGTTGTAGTTCTACCTCTTTTCCATTTCTTATATTTTTTGTCTCTCATCTTGATAAGGCATCTTGTTCTTAATCCCCATGATGTTGTATGCCTAGATCTTTATGTTAAACATTTTTTTTTATTTTGCACTCTATTTCTTTTTCAAGACTTTCCACATTCCTTCTGCAGTTTTTCCACTTTTTTTTTTTCCAGTTTTTTTTTTTTTTTTTTACAGTCTGAAGCAATTGTTGTTCCTGAACAAATTATTGTAAATAATTTCCTTACTAATGTTGTTCAATCAATATTATTCCATCTAGTACCCAGCCACCATTATTCTTCCCCATGGTGTTTCATGCAAGAAATGTATGAATTCCTTTAGGTCATTAACACTTGACTTTGGTAGTCTATGCACTCCAACAATTGTTACATGTTCCAGGGTTGTCTTTATTGTTATAGCTACACAATCTACAGTACTGGTGATAACACTGAACATGTATTAATCTCAGGTCTCATAACTATCTTTAATCCCTATCATAACACCTCCACCTAAATTTTTTGTTAGAATGCCTGTTACAGTAAAAATATTTATACTCTGACAGAACTGGCTTCCAGTCATTGTTCTTTAACCATGTTTTATGAACAATAACAAAATCAATCCTGTGGGAATGCAGCAAATTTTCCAAAAAAATATATTATTACTAGTGCTCCTAACATTAACAACCATCAGAGATGCATCAAATGTTGCTATCTGTGGACTGTTAAATGTTTGACCAGGCAAAAATCCTGTTTTGTGGTTGTCAAATATTACAAAATGTCTGCTCCAAAAATTCTCTTCCCTGATCTTTATAAATGCACGCCATCCTGTCTGAACACGTGTGTCCAAAACTAGGCTCAGATGCTCTACAAATTTCCATTTTTTTTAAACAGGACGTTTTTTCATGTAGATATTTACCCCCAAAATTTTTCATTCATGGTTACCTGACTCCCCTTTCTATATGTGATTTGTGAAAATATGTCCTAACAACAGTATAAGCTATACTATCTAAAAGGGCTGTAAGTTTCCTACTAACAGTCAGACAGTCCTTGCAGATGAGATCATTGGTACTTGACAAGAATAAAAACAGAGCCATACTTCCTTACATCAAGGTATTCTAAGGCTTGTCTCACATCCTCTGTTTTTGTTCTTGGCAACCATAACACTATTTGATATTCATTAACTTCTCTGCAAATGTAAGTATAATTTCCTCTAATTACTGAATCTCCAGTTACAATAATATTTTTTCTGACCATATCTGAAGAATCTTCAACTTCTAATTCAGTAATATCTCCTCTGTCAACTGTTACAAAGGCATGATCTTCATCATCATTAGTTTTATTAATCCTGTTGTTTTCACTGAGTATTATACTTGCAAACATATGATTCTCATCTAGCTGGCTTCCTACATCCATAGCTTGAGCCATGTTGTCAACATCTGTCTTTCTCATCTTTGTTCTTACAATAATGTTCTTCAATCCTTCCATGTTCAGTTCTGATTTCCTTTTCACCTGCCCCTTGCTCTTTTTTTCTACCTTCTCTTTTGGAAAAAATGCTGCCTTTTTCTGAAGATTGAAGGTTTTCTGATAGAAAAATGTTATAATTTCCTGTAATCTGTGTGTTACATAACAAAACAGTGTCATTTTTAGTATGTATTCTCTGTATTTTACAGAATTTGTCAGTTTCTTTTTCTTCCTTGTTTGTTGTGAACTTCTACCTTTCTTCTTTTTTTTCCTTCTAAACACTGAATCCTCAGATTGCTGAATACCAGCATCCAGAATTCCAAAGTTGTCAGTGGCATTGTCTTGCTTCAAAGGGATTGAGTGATCTTTACTGACAACAGGCACTTCCTTTCCTAAATGTGTTCTATTTGCTCTTTGTCTAACATTGTTTGACCAGTCCAGGCATTAGTATAACAACAGTTCTCCACACTATACCAATTCCATAAGTGCAATTGTCATCAGTAAGTCTAAATGTTATTAAATAGTTTGGATATCAGTGCTCTAACATGCATTTTGTGTCAAATATTTTCTTCCTAGTAAGGGGGTCAGGTAGACAGTTCCTAGTAAACCTTTGTCTTCAAAATTTTACAGAACATTAAATACTTGCAGAAGCTCTCTGAACTGATTATATTGTTTTCAGGCTTGCATGGAATGCAGGTTGTGAAGGAACTAAAAACACTGTCATGTGTATTAGCATGGCTGGCAGGAGATTTGTGCATATTCTCAGACTGACTTGTATTGTATTCTAGCATGCCTAATTGTGAAAATGTAAATAAGTTTAAAAATGTTGAGTATTTTCCTGTTTAAACAGAATGTTTAAAGATTCTATTACTGCTTTGATACATTTCTAACTGCAAATGTTTGAGAGGGACTTTCTAAGGTACAAACTGTGGGCAGTCAGCTGAATAGTGGGTGATGTCATTAGAATGTTCTTGGTTGCTAAGAGATTATTTAAACAGCTGATTGACAGAAAATTAATTTTTTAAAAGCTGACTGTTATATTTTGAAATCAGACAGTTGAGACTGCAATTTGTCGAATACTGAGCAGTTTGTGAAGTACTGAGAAGTCAGTGGACACCAAGAAAAGAGAACTCACCAAGAAAACTGTAAGCTTGCCTTGGCCTTGCTATTATATCTTAGAGTAGATCAGGGATAGTATTTCTTTAGTTAGATTAGGAAAGTTTAGTTATTAAGATGAGTTTTTCTTGAGTAATGGATTCCTATCCTGCAGTTTGATTTACCTTTCTGGTGATTGAAATCTAATGTTTTCACCAGTTCGCTACATTTTTTTGGTTTTTGGTGATTGAAATCTAATGTTTATTGAGAGTTATTGATTTTCAATCTTGCAATCATTTTACTTATTATTAAATATTTTTCATTACTTTGCATTGTGGCTGGAAAATCAGTGTTTTTATTTTAGAGATTAGAGAGTGTTTCTACCTTTTTGATACTCCTCAAGTCACCTTGAAGACCTGGTGACTTATGGCATAGCTATCATTTATTTTGACAATTAATTTTCATAATTGGACACCCCTTTAGAAGGGCATAAAGACCCTCTGATTGGTGGCAGCATTACTGTATTATTTTGGGAGAGAGACACAGCTGGAAATCTGTGTCAGGCTCTCCAAAAAGTGTTTGGATGTATGAGAGTTAAATTTACTTTGAGTGTGAGCATATCAGAGGTCTTAGACTGGGACACTTTGCTAAGAAGTGTGTAATAAGAAAATACATTTGGGTGGACAAGAGGTATATAGTTCAGTCCTAGAAAAATCAAGAGTGTTCCTTTTGTGCTCCTAGGGAACATTGTGAAATATTACTTCTGTTTAAGTGACAGTCTCATATTGGAGTCAATAGTGAGGATTGAAGCTCCATAGTTACTGACCCAGAATAGTAACAGATATCACTTAATTGGTGGCAGTCCAGTGGGATATAGCCAGACATCACATTTATTGGTGGCAGTTCAGTGGAATATAGACAGATGTCACATAGGTGGTCAATAAGATAAACCTATTTTGATATTTATTTTATAATATGAGTACAAATATAAGAAACATAAATAGTGGAAGAATTGGATATCATAAATATTTGCTTTGGATAATTCAAATAATAAATGGTGTGGCCATTTTAATTAAAATATACATTCCTTCCAAGGTAATGGAGGCAAATGAAAACAGTGCACAGATGGTTAATATCAATGAATGCACTAATCTACTTTTCTGTTTTGTCTATAGTGATGGTTTTGATTTATGTGCCATTACCAGATAGACAAAGTTTCTTTAGGTATTTATGCCCGAACCTATCTACTTTTAACAAATATAACTTCTTTCTGGAGAGACTATAAGACTAGAATTTAGTATATGCTTCATTTGATGATAAATGGGGGATACATGTGCTTCCTAATGAGAGAAAGATAAATTATTACATGACTTCATGAATGCCCATGATCATTTCCATCCATCTTGTGTTATATATTAGCAGCCAACATTTTAACTTTTTTCACCATATAAATTATTTTCAAACACTGATCTTTTTTCTTTCTTCTAAGCCCTTTTGAAAATTCATTATTTTGTATAATTCAGAATTTGAGGCCATTCTTAGACCATTCATTAATTCTGTTTAGAATTATTTTCCTACTGAAAGCCGTTTCAAGTTTTGACACAGAGACTGAATCCACAGCTACTTAGACTGAAGGTTATTAAATAACAATTTGTATCATTCATGAAGTTTCAATGTGAAGAACATCAACATAATAATCTTTCATTTGATGTCAGGTGGGCTGCTTTTGAATCTAAATTCTTATATATTCTTACTTGCAAAGCAAAGTCCAAGTGGGTAAACATTTTGACCTTTAAAAGCCCACTTCACAATAGGATAGTAAACTTTGATACTGTTTTGATCCAGTTAAACATAATTATTTAACATACACATAGTGTGAGATCAGATCTCCTTATGCCTCAAACTAATCCACTTTCAAATCCCAAACAGGTGCTAAATATGTTAAGTGGACAGCCATTTCCTTGATACCTTTGACTAGTTTACTTAAACTAAGTCTTGGTTCAAATAATATATCACTGATTACAAATAATAGTATGTTACTTACAAAACCATAATATGGCCAGTCAGATTTTAATAATATATATATATATATATATATATATATATATATATATATATATATATATATACAGGGGTCCAGGAAAGTAAATAGTGTGGGAAGAAATAGCCAGGGAATTGTTATGGCTACGCTTGTATAGGCCCTTGGGCTGATAGCCTAGTACCAACCTATGAACATATATATATATATATATATATATATATATATATATATATATATATATATATATATATATATTTATATATATATGAAGAAATTAATGCCTCTAAGAACTCACATAACAGTGAAGATGATTTAGGAAATGTTCTGCCAGGTTTCACTCTGAATGACTTGTTAGAGCAATTAGTCACTAAATTATGTACAGATATAGCTCTTAGGGAAATTCATAATACAGTCTCAGATCTTAAAACAGGTAAAAAGTCAATATCAGGTGACTCTGATCCTTTGTTCTACAAGAAGTTTAAATGTCAGCTACCTCTAATTCTACTGAAATTACAAAATTATATAAAAATAAATGATATTAGTGTTAATATTTATATCAGATAAAAACATTTTTATTCTCAAACCTAACTCAGATCCCTTATTTATCAAGGCATACCATGCCATTTCACTGATAAATCTGTATATTTAAATATACCCACTAACTTAGCTAAACTATCCAAATTAATGGGTCAAATGGAAATGAATATATATATATATATATATATATATATATATATATATATATATATATATATATATATGAACAGTTTTGAAAGGTTAAAACTGAAGCACTAGTGTTCATTTTTTTTTTTAATACAGTACATATAGAGGTTTCATTCTAGCTTCATGGAATCAAAGCAAATCCAGGATATAACATAAACATTGGGAACATTGTTTGGTTTTGCTTCTTCCTGTCTTGCTATAAATTGAAAGCTATCAGCTTCTATTAAGATTTTAAGAGGCAGCAGATAAGGCTGATCTTTGCCATCCTACCTCTTTATTTTGTCTTTGGGGCCATTCTTTTCAAAAATTCTTCAGGACCCTAAACTAACAGGCAGAACATTTTGCAATGCAAATGTAGTAAAAATAAAAGCTGGAACACTCAATATGATAACCTTACAATAACTTCACAAAGTTTTATTGAACAGTCAACTAAGTGCTTTTGTCTGTATTTTCCAGACTTCATCAGAGCTGCTCACACGTGATGTGGGGATAGTGAATCAGGAAGTGCAAAGGATTAGCAAGTAGGAAGTAAGGACAGCTATGAAAAAGATAAAGAATGGAAAGGCTGTTGGTCCAGATGACATACCTGTGGAAGCATGGAGCTATTTAGGAGAGATGGCAGTGGAGATTTTAACCAGCTTATGTAATGAAATCATGGAAAGTGAGAGGATGCCTGAGGAGTGGAGAAAAAGTGTTTTGGTACCAGTTTTTAAGAATGAGGGTGATGTGCTGAGGTAACTACAGAGGGATAAAATTGATCAGTCACAGCATGAAGTTATGGGAAAGAGTAGTGGAAGCTAGGTTAAGAAGGGAGGTAATGATTAGTGATCAGCAGTATGGGTTCATGCCGGGAAAGAGCACTACAGATGCAATGTTTGGTCTGAGAGTGTTGATTGAGAAGTATAGAGATGGTCAGAAGGAGTTGCATTGTATCTTTGTAGACTTAGAGAAAGCATATGACAGGGTGCCTAAAGAGGAGTTGTGGTATTGTATGAGGAAGTCGGGAGTGGCAGATAAGTATGTAAGAGTGGTACAGGATATGTACAAGAGTAGTGTGACAGCGGTGAGATCTGCCATGGGAGTGACAGATGCATTTAAGGTGGAGGTGGGATTACATCAAGGATCAGCTCTGAGCCCTTTCTTATTTGCACTGGTGATGGACAGGTTGACAGACGAGATCAGACAGGAGTCCCCGTGGACTATGATGTTTGCAGATGACATTGTGATCTGTAGTGAGAATAGGGACCAGGTTGAGAAGACCCTGGAGAGGTGGAGATATGCTCTAGAGAGAAGAAGAAGAATGAAGGTCAGCAGGACTAAGACATAATATATGTGTGTGGATGAGAGGGAGGATAGAGGAATGGTGAGGATGCAGGGAGTAGAGTTGGTGAAGGTGGATGACTTTAAATACTTGGGATCAACAGTTCAGAGTAATGGTGAGTGTGGCAGAGCAGTGAAGAAGAGAGTATAGGCAGGATAGAGTGGGTGGGGAAGGGTGTCAGGAGTGATTTGTGACAGACTGGTACCAGTAAGAGTGAAAGGGAAGGTCTGCAAGAGGATAGTGAGACCAGCTATGTTATATGGGTTGGAGATGGTGGCATTGACAAAAAGGCAGGAGTCAGAGCTGGACATGGCAGAGTTAAAGATGTTAAGATTTGCACTGCACGTGACAAGGATGGAAAGGATTAGGAATAAGTATATCCGACAGTCAGCTCAGGTTGGATGGTTTGGAGTCAAAGCAAGAGAGGTGAGATTGTGTTGGTTTGGACGTGTGCTGAGGAGGGATGTTGGGTATATTGGGAAAAGAATGCTATGGATGGAGCTTCCAGGTAAGAAGAAGGCCTAAGATAAGGTTTATGGATATGGTGAGAGAGGACATGCAGGTGGTTGGTGTGACAGAGCAAGATGCAGAGGACAGGAAGAAATGGAAACAGATGATCCGCTGTCGCTGTGGCAACCCCTGATGGGAAAAGCCAAAAGAAAAAGAAAAAAAGATCAGAGTTGCTCACACAATACAGCACTAGCAATATATAAACCCTTCCACCAATCAAAGTGCAAATTAATTAATTATCATTAAAGTATGTAATTAAAGTTAAAATTCACTACCCCTCTAAAATTCATTTTACATGATCCGTAAATTACATAATATAGTGCTTGTAACATGGTGATTATGCTTCACTATTCAAAAAAAGACAAATCAGTTAAGTGCTACTATAGTGCATTACCCAACCTTAACAAGTTAAGCACCTCCTGCTGAACTTGTGAAGGTTGGATCTCACTCTAAGCATACTGACCAGCTTATAATGACAGAATAAAAACAGATTTGTTTCTGCCTCCTGCTGGTAATGATGTGTCCTACATTTCCTCTCATAAACTTCATTATTTAGTAATGTCAGTCATCAGTGATTTGTCTGAAAACCAAATATTTTATGAGTAACAGACCAAACAACTTGGACATTTGAATGACATGGCCAGGTGAATGTAAACATAAGGGACTGTTTTACACTGTCTTCCTAACAGTGCTCACTAAGTGCTTTACAGCTTTGAAAGCTAGCAAAACACTTTTTTTGTGTAACTAGTAGTAAATGGAACATAAAAAGCTCCATGCACTACAAAGAATTATGATCTGGTCTCCAATCATAACCTTTAATTATGTGTTCTCGACATGGATACCAAGATTCACCTCTTGTGCAAATTTCATGGCATTCCTGTCTTGAACACATAATAAGCAGGTTACAATCAGTGACCCGATCATAATCATCTGGGCCATAAGAGATATGGGCACCCAGGTTGACAACCACCTCGCCTTCGACCACCACATTGCCACTGTGGTCAGAAAGTCCTTGTACGTGGCACATCTTATAACCAAATGTTTTGCATTATCCCTCTCTACTCATCCCTCATTAGACCAATCATCGAATATAACACCCTGTTTGGCATATACCTGACCAGACACCTACAACAGCTGGAGAGGTCACAAAAGTACCTCGCAAAAAGGATCCTAGGCCTTAAACACATATCCTACATGGACAGACACAAGAAAATTCAGCTGTTCTCAGTCTCTTATCATCTATTTAGAGGTGATCTCTGCTTGATTTACAAAGCCATGTCCAACCTAGCCCTACTTGAAATGCTACACCTAAAGAAATCCCAATCCCCCCATGCCACACGCTCCAGAGATCACAACCTCATTACCACAATTAACAGAACATGCTGGAGGGACAGGTTCATCTCCTAAAGACTGCCCATACTCTGGAATAAGCTTCCCATTCATGTCAAGTAGAGCACCTCGCTGGCCCTCTTCAAGAGAAATCCAGACGAGTGGATGGGTAAAAGAAAGTTCATTCCAGGGATCATTCCAATTGCCCTACTGGATATGGGCACTGTGAACTATCATCAGGTGGCATGGTGCCTGGGCAATTTGTTTGGCTGGCTCCAGGGCCATTAGCCTAGTATGCACCTATGAACCTATTTATTATTACTTCTTCACAGATGGTATTTTTTTTTATAAATGTTCAAAATCTGGGAAAAGTTGATCCTCTCATGCTAGAAACAATTACAGTAGATTATCTCATTATAAATTATACTCTGAAATGTATCTCCAGTTGAAAATGCAATATCTTGCTAATATAAAAACACTAATTTAATCCAAAAAATAAGAAAAATAATAACAACTGTAAGCGCTTTCTTCATTATGTCAAACTGACCTTGATTACATTGTCTTATGAAGTTAAGCTCAATTTGACATAATGACAAAGGCACTTAATATTATTATTATTTTGTCTTTTTTTGGATTAAATGATTTTTTTTATATCATCTAAGTCTCTTCCTGTCTTCTGTAGTATGCCAAGCAGATTATGCTTGAATGGCACTCATTAGTACTTAAGCTAGTGTGTGTTTACCCCCAAGTTAGAATATACTGTATAGGGGATGAGTTGGCTAAACAATTTTCATTAATTACTGCACAGAAAGTCTATGGTAAAGCATTTTTTATCATTATGTGCAGTCAGATCATCTTAAACAGTTAAAAACCTAACTATATTTACTTGGCAGATCTGATATAGGTTCATAAATTCGTAGAAGGTTACTAGGCTAATGACCCTAGGGCTTTTACAAGTCTAGCCATGTTATTCCCATGTTGCTACTTGACCTTGGTTAGATGGCCGTTATTCACAGAGTGAGTCTGTAATCAGCACCAACTGCCCCATCCGTGAGGGACACGGGTGCCACCCCCGGGTGAATTTATGGTCTCCCATCCAGTTGTCTAGCTTACACTTGAATAGGGTCATTGAGGGCCTCTGCTTCATGTGAACTGGGAGTTTATTCAAGAGGAGTAGCAATCTCTGGGAGATATATCTGTCTCTTCAGCATGTTCTGTTAATGCCACAGGTTAGGTTGACACCCCTGGAGCTAGTGACTCTTATCCCATTTGATTTGCGTATGTGCAGCATTTTCATAAGGCAGGGTCAGAGACTGCTGTGTAGGCCAGGCACAAGTCACCTCTCAGCAGCCTGTAGGATACAGAGTACAGTGACTGGACTTTCAGTCTTTCCATGTAAGTCATATTTTAGATGACATGAATTTTCTTGGTGAGAAACCTCTGTGGTCTCTCCAACAGTTGCAAGTGTCTAGTGAGGTACATGTAAAAGGGACCATTGTACTCTGTTAGTGTTCTGATGAAGGTCAAGTACAGATGAGTTATAACTTCCTTAGTGTTGGATGTGATGCTCTTACTTATGAGATGCGCAACTTAGAAGCCTTTCCTTACCACTGTGGACACATGATTATTGAAGTTTAGATTGCTATTAACCTGTGTTCCCAAATTTTACATCACTGGGTTTGAGCTTAGAGGGGTGCTGTCAATATTGTAATTTGCAGGAACTTCTTCTTTGCCAAAGGGGATAATAATGCACTAATAATGCACTTTTTTGCATTTAGTTTTAGTTTGTGGCTTTGGCACCAGTCATTTGTGTTAACCCCTTTTGTAATAGTTAACATTGTTTGGTGACTCTTGCACCCAGTTTACAATCATCAGCGAACTTGGTAAGCCACAGGCCATCTACTTTCGCCTGGACTTCTGAGCAACAGATTCCAAACAGTAGAGGGCCAGCACAGATCCTTGTGGTATTCCCCTGATAACTGGTCTACTGGTAGAGATAGAATCCCCAACTTTGTCAGTATGCCTATTGTTGGTGAGCCAGTTGGCTACCCATCTAATGATCTATGGGTTAATCCCCACCTAGGAGAGTTTCTCAATGATACCTGAGTGAAGGATTGTGTTAAAAGCCTTGGCTATGTCAAGATATGCAGTATGTACTGTTTTGCCCACCAGGTTTACTAAGTATGATTTACCCTTAAAGCCAAACTGGGTTGTGCCAAGAGTTTGCAGGTCGCCTATATCCTTGTTGAGAAGGTCTATGATGATTTTTTCCATGTCCTTGCAGATAAGGCTGGTTAGGCTTATGGGTCTATAGTTCCCAGGGTCAGCTGATAAACCCCCTTTGTGCAAGGGGATTACTATTGCTGTTCTCCAATCTGCTGAAACAAAGCCGGTGCTCAGGTTGAGGTTAAAGAGAGTGCCAAGTGGTTCCACTAGGTCTTGTTTTAGATTGTTTTATAAGCATCATGGGATGTTATCTGGTCCCATAGATGCCATATATTTGGCCTTGGAGAGTGTGGATATGACCTGCTCTTTGGGAATACAAGGTAGAGGACTGGTGTCAGGTATGCTTGGTGTGGACACAGTGGTGAAGTTTGCACCAAAACTGTCAGCTAACAGGTTGTTAATTTCCTCAGGTTCAGTATGAGAGGTACCATCCACTGTAAGTTTGACACATAGTTGGGCATTCTTTTTTAGATTCTGGACATAGCTAAATAATGCCTTATGGTTCTCTTTAGCTAGGAATGGTAATTTAGCTTTGTAACTATCTTTAGAGAACTTTACAAGATATCTCATTTACTTGTTCAAGCTGTGGAGGGTATTCTTCTTCTGCTGAGTAAGTTCTGTCTTATTCTTAGACATCAGTTTCTTCCTTTTGTTATATAACCTATTTATACTTGAGATCTACCAGGGTGGCCATTTTTTTTCAGAAATATCTGGTTTTGATCCAGTCAGGTACATCTGAGTCTATACAGTTGTTTAGGTGGTTATATAGGGCATTTGTGTATTAATCTGCATAGGAGTCATTGTTAGATATGTTAGCAGGGGGTCTGAAACGTGTTATACCATCACCTAGTAGGCTGTATTTTGCTTTGGAGAAATTTTTCAGTTTTTTTTCTCCTGTCGGAGTATCAGGTCTGATTTAATGTCTGCCCTTACCAGGGAGGGCAACACACAGAGAGGTAGTGTAGTGAACCCTCATGTTGGTGAATACTAAGTCTAGGACATTTGAGGCCCTTATGGGGGTGCAAACTAGCTGTTCCAGGGCATTTGTATTGACAAAGTTCAGGAACATCAGGGTGAGCATGTCTTTGCTTGTGTATATCACCCAATCGATGGAAAGATGGTTGAAATCTCCCATGGCCAAAGTGTTTGGCTGTACAGTGAGTGACTCTAGTAAGTCCAGGTAGGTGGTGTGCTTCTCTTGGTTCATGGTGGGGGACACAGCTAGCAGTAAGTCCAGGTAGGTGGTGTGCTTCTCTTGGTTCATGGTGGGGGACCTGTAGCTAGCAATGATGAGGTAGGTGCTTTACATACAGTTAGTTGGACATGGAGTAGCTCAAGAGAGTCATATTGTTTAGCCAGTCGAGGTGTATTTGGTTTTAATGAAGATGGAAACACATCCACCTTTGGTTCTTTCACACTTATTTTGGGGTCTGAATGCGTGGAAGACATTGTAGCCTTGCATGGCCAGGATGCTGTCTTCAGCCTTGAACCATGTCTCAGTGACTGCACAGGCAACAGCAACTACCAAGTTGAGGACTGCTTCCAGAGAGTGCAATTTACTGTTTAGCCTCCTAGCATTAAGCAGCATGACCTTAAGTATGTCTAAAGTGGATTTTTTTTTATGTTGGAAATGTTGCTGTTTTGACATTTCTTAAAAAAGGCACTACGAGGGAGGCCAGCACCTTTGTCAGTATCCAGAAGCCTAGAGGACACAGGTGAAGACCATTTCTGCAAAACAGCGTGGTCTATCAACCATGTCTTCCCAGGCTGACAGATTGTGAATCTCCCTGGAAAAACTCCAGAAGCTAAGCCAATTGTTGAAGTCAATCATTTGTATGTCTATATTGTGGCATCATCCTGGGTGAATGCTGCTTAGGGCTAGGGACATACCTGCCTGGAACACATAATCTGAGAGTTCAGTCATGTCTCTCTTCAGGCAGTCTAGAAAGGTATGTCTCAAGTCATTCACCCAACATGTACTATGACAGAGTCATAATGGTAATTGTTTTTAAGTGACTTCAGTGAGTGCATGATTTGACGGATCCTGGCACCTGACAGACACCTGACCATGGCCTTCTCCTTGTCCAGCCTTGTGAGGTCGACATCTGTATGTCTTACTATGAAGTCACCTGTGACCAGGACATTTGGTTTTGAGTTTTTTTGCCTTACGGGCTTTTTTGCTGAGACTCTGGTGTGTGTGTGTTATTACACGTAGTAGATTCTATTTGCTTTGTAGTTTGTGCAAGTGGTTTGTGCTTGGGAGTCTCTGATCTTTTGATAGGCATCTGTTGATTATCTACACATATGTGGGTTTATGTGTTGTGACCTTGTTTTTTTTGTGTGTGTGTGTGTGTGTGTGTGTGTGTGTGTGTGTGTGTGTGTGTGTGTGTGTGTGCTGACAACCTGTTTGATGTCCATTTTGCTGTTGTGTTAGTGAACTGATTCCAAATTCATAGTGTAATTACATCTCTCATATATTGTATTTATTTTAGAAGTAAGTGGTTGTCAGTATACATGAGGCAATTACTACATTGCCTCGGGAAGCCCATGTCAATCAGGCTGGCCAGAGAAATGGTTGGAAACTGACCGTCCGTTATGGCAGGTTTTTACTGTAACTACTATTGGGGACTGAGCTAGTTTGACCAGATTTTGTTCTAGGATTAACAGAGAGGCTTATTCTATTGAAGGATAGGGGTGAAAACTATGGTAATGCTTCTCAGTGCACAACTGAGTTTCCGGCAATGCAACATGGAAGCTTGGAAGGGTTCACTAGCAGAAGTCTGGGAGAAAATAGTTTTTCAAGGCATTTGCGTCCATACACTGAACCCCATTGCATGGTACCCAGCTATGCGCAAACATGAGGCTTAAATACAGGAGAAATTAAACACTTTTAAGCTAAACTACCAATGGGAAAGCACACAATGAGCTTTCCTCCCGTAATCTCCAACACAGATGAAACCCAGAGTACATACTTCTGTCACAAGGGTGCAGGTAGGTTCCTTCTAATGTAAGATGCCTGGTATAGTGCTCAAGTGTAACAATACAGTCTACATTCAGCAGATCTGAATTTAATCTAGGCAATGTACTAGCTACTGAAAGCAGCAGAACAGCTTTTTTAAAGTGCAGGAAAATGCAGTAAGAATCAGCAAAATTATGAAATACAGTCAGCAAAGTGCAAAGGAAACTCAAAAGGTACTTATTTTTTCTTGATTTTAGCAGTGGATGCTTTGGATTTTAGCAGAATCTCTCATGATGTCTGGCAAAAGTCACCAAACATTGAGCAGCTCCTTTTAAAAGAGCTTAAACCTGCACAAACATGAGGCTTAAATACAGGTGAAATTAAGCACTTAAGCTAAACTACCAACAGGAGAGCACACAATGAGCTTTCCTCCTGTAATCTCTAACTCAGATGAGGCTCAGACTACACACTTCTGCCACAAGGGTGCAGGCAGGGCCCTCCTAATGTAAGATGGCTGGAAAATCAGCAAAATATGGCAGCAAAATGATAACATACAGTCAGCAGAGAGCAAAGAAAACTCAAAAAACACTTACTTTCTCAAGTTTATTAGTGGATGCTTTGGATTTCAGCAGAATATTTCCAGACCTCTGGCAAAAGTCACCAAACGTTGAGCAGCTCCGGTTAGATGACCTGCAGTGGTACTACCTCTGCACAAACTGGCAGCTCTTCTAGCAGCTGTGAACAGTGGGAGACTATGGAGAGCATTTCCTATAAAGGATTTTAAACTGGAGAGGTTTGCTTATATACAAGGCACTGAGAACCATGTTTACGTGAGGCTTTTATAGCAGCAGGACGAAAGACTTTTACACAGGTAATCCCTCAGACCAATCAGATAAAAACACAATAAACTTTCCACCAGCAGTTTCCAAACTGGATGTGTTGAATTCAGCTCTGCTCCCACCAAAGTGCCAAAGAACCCTCTTAATGTAAAATAAACTGGTTTTGATCTCAAGTGCAGTAACACATGCTTTACAGAATTCCTACAGTATCAGGAATCCACGGAAATAAGTTCAATAGCCCTGAGAAATGTTGAACAAAATACATAAGAAGTGCACAAAGTAAGAGAACAACACAGAAAAACTTTGTAAAACTTAGAAATATTTTGGCAGGCTCAGGAGAACTTTGGCAAACTCAGAACAACGTTTGCAGTACCAAAGGAAGTTAAGAAATATTAGAATACTGTTAAAACAACCTAGGAGCAGTACAGTAACAAACAAATGGCATTGCTTTAACAATGCAGGATGAAAAACAGTGATAAATTCAACCAAATCTATAAATGCAGCACAGGCATGTTAAATGGCCCTGAGACAGTTAGAACAAGTGCAAAAAATGTATATATTTGTATCAGCTTGTATGTCCAGATGATTTTAAAAGCAATCCCAGTCTTGTAGTCACAGGTGTCCAGCCAGGCACAGGGAAGCTCTGAATAAATGAGCACAATCTCAGAAAAATGTAATTATTTTATACCAGCAGGATGAAAGACTTTTACACAGTTAATCCCGCAGGCCAATCAGATAAAAAGGCTAGTGAAGAGAATGCAGTACAGCATTGCCAAAACACTAACAGGAATATATGAGATGCAAACAGAGTATGTTCTGCTGAAGCAAAAGTGGGGAGAAGGATAGGTTATTTATGGAGAAACTGTCAGAGGGCAAGTTAAAAAAGGTATTTGAAGAGGTAGGATATGTGGTGTAAGACGAAACATGGGTTGTAATGAAAGGGAAAAAGAAAAATATATTTCACAAAAGGATGGAGTGTTTATGTAACATACTGTCCAGTGGAACACTGGTGAGTAGGGGGGTCCAGGAATGTCGGAAACATGAAAGACAGGATAGTGCATGGAAAGGTTGGTTATAAAGGCAGTAGTTAACAGCATTGTAGAAGGCACCATAAACCATTGGTCTGCTCATGGCATATTTAAATGTCTGTATGATCACTTGGGTTGATAAAGAGTTCTGATTTGAGAACCTGACCATTTTATTCATCACATGTTACCTACATGACCATTTATTCAGAAGCTAGAAAAGTTCCATCCACATTATAAAACCTGCATTATATTTAGTACTTAATGCATAGTCCATCTTAGTTAATTTAGCCTCTGTAGGTAAGCAAAAAAAAAAAAAAGCATAATTATGGCCTGTATTTGTATTGTGAAAAACATCTCAGAGAGAAAGAACTGTATAAGCAGTCAGCAGAAAAAAGCCATGGCAATACTTCATTGTGCCATATTAACTGCCTAGTCTCTAAGTCAATGAACCACTTGTGTTTATATAATGTAACATAAAGAAGATAGGCCAAACATGTCAGCACACATAATCTTAACTTGGTAACAAAGCTGACAAGCTCCAGTACCTATATGCTGAAAATAAGTATGTCAGTGCATATTCGATCAAAATAGTACCTTGTGACTGTATTTGTGTAGTGCAAAGTTCTAACCAGTGCCCGGTAGGAGGAAACTGCAACTAATGAGCGTAAAACTTTAAGATAATGTAAACTGCTTACATCTGCAAACAGCAGAGCTCACACTGCTAAAGCTGTCAAGCAGATGGCTGTTTTTATGAGATCAAGGATAGACACGCTATGCAAGCACTGAGTTCACAACTCAATTATCAGAATTTAACCACATCCTGCTGAACTTGCTGCATCTGCCATGTATGGTGTGGAGGCAGCTCATGGTTCTCAGTTATGGTCTTGATGTAAAAGTTCTTTTATTTTGTATTTATAGTTTAACCTAATTATTCCTGCAACTCTGAGATGTTTTATGTCTTGCAAACTGATGTGAAAAACAAGTACATCTACTGTCAGTAATAGCCTGATCTCATAGTAAAGTCCAACTCCAGGATCAATACAGTGATCATAATTTGAGGTCTCTTGTTTGCAGTGTTAAAAAAATGAGAACTAATGTTGAGGTAATAATCTTTCTGCTAACCTGATTTTATTGTGTTACTGGTACTACCTGTGAAGCCAGCAGCCTGGTATTATGTAATATCATGTCTAATATTCAGAATGAGCTGGTGGGCATACTGTTCTGGAAGCTGCTACTGAGGTATGGCTGACAGCAAGGTACTTAGTGAGTGCAGCAAAACAAATGGACCAGTATGCAGTGTACTACAGATGGACACTATGCTGCATAAGCCTACAACGAATAGGAAGGAACCAAAAAACATCCTAACCCCAGTACTGGAGTCTTGCAGGCCTGTACTATTTCCAGTGTACCTTCTACCATGTACCTGAATTCAAGAAGTACTTTGGACTCAGAAAATGTGGCTGAAGGGAATGAATGGTTCATGACCAGCTTGTCAGCTGCAAGGGGTGGGAGTGGCAGAGCCCTCCTGCTTTCCACTGCTACTGTGGATTATTTGGTTCATGATAGACAAGCCACATTAAGCTGAGAACATCAGGAGTGACAGCATGGAAAAGGCCATGCTAGGAGTCACCCTGATATTATATATGTTGAGTACAGGTGAGAGGAATGGATGTGGGTATAGCATCATAAATACCCACCCCCCCGCTCCACAGTATGATTTCTTCACCGACCAACCACTCAGATTTTCACGCTACTGATAATGACAGTATGAATAATGGGTTGGTCCCCGTGTGGTCAGATATCAGTGGGATGAGTGAGATGGATAAAAATGATTATTAAGAAAAGACTATTAACTACATCTTACTTGGATACTGTACTAGAAAAAAAAGAAAAAAACAGGAATGTGTTGGACTTGGGGATGCAGTCAGAAATGCATATTGTGTTTTTCTGCTTTCCAACCTCTCCCTTCTGAAAAAAAAAAGAATCACATTGTGTCAGCCGTACAAATCATGTACATACCACTTTGGTTTTATCCTCTGCATAAATACATCTGTTTTTCAAATGTTTTATCTGTTTCCACATTTATTATTCATAAATGTATATAATACGTTCAAGTTTAATCATATAGATTCTTAACTCAGAAATCAACAATACAAGGACTCTAAGCAGGAATGGCAATTGTTATAAAAAGATGCCCACTGCTGCACATTTCAGGCATTTGTGCAGGGGGTTCACCCCTCTGCACCTCCTGAAATGGGGCACTGTGTACCTCCATCCCAGCTAATTATATATACTAACTCTGATATCATTATATCTCCGAGCAGTGGAAATGCTCTGAAGTACCACAATCTGAGATTTAGTGTGTATCTCTTTATTGTACAAGTATTTCTGCATTTCTAAGGATGGAAGTTTGTGTGTCTTGGACTTTGAATCAAGCACCACAGTAAAAACAAATAACAGTAAATACTTCAGACTTTGAAAAAATTGTTTCTTATACAACTGACCAAAGATAACAAAGCACAGATATTACAGTCGTGAGAAGAAATGACAAAAATTGCAGATCTTCAGTCAGTGTGATATCTGTTAAAGGATGCCACATCCATCATATCTGAGTATTGCCTGCAATGTGACATCAGCCACTTATTAAAAGCCAAAGCAGGTAACTTCTTCCTTTGGCTCATGATGATTCTCAGAGTAAGGCATGTATTCTGTGAATGTTGTAAATTAAAATACAGGTTGTGGTCTAGTGCTGATTTTGTGTTTTGAATTAGCAGTGGTGAAAATAACTTTACATAAAATAAATATAATAAATTTAGAAAAATCATAACGTCCTCAAAACAAGTACTATTTAATTAAAATGACTTTAAGAATAAATTAAATTGAAGTTAAAATATAAACATAAATATATAGACTAATAGAACATCAAAGAATAAATTGACTATATACATTCAGTCAAAGTTAAATATAAACACAGATATTTATAAAACTAGAACAAGTAATATGTTGAATGTATGCATATGCCATTTAAACACACACACACACACACACACACACACACACACACACACACACACACACACACACACACACACACACACACGTGTGTGTGTGTCTATGTATATACAGATATGGCGTACAAATTCAATCCATTTTGTTAGCTACAAAAATTGTCATCAAGTAGGAGAATTGTGACAACCCACCAAAAGTAAGGTCCAGTGATAACTATTGTTATCCACTCCCACACCATTGCTATAGCATTCTAACTTGTACTTCCTTTAGGCTGTGGTCATGAGACCATGGAGTTAGTATGCATAAGCAAGGGGATGGAGGTATAGTCTCAACATTTTGGGGTACACACACACACACACACACACACACACACACACACACACACACACACACACACACACACACACATACAAATAATGAAGGTTCGGAGCATGTCATACTGACGTTTCTACTGAGTTATCTAATCAAAGAAAGTATCTTAATTGCAACATGGATTATGCGGGGGTTTCTCTGTTGTGGTGCTATTGAAGTCAGCTGTGTTCTGAAGTGTCCATGTCATACATTTAAAGGATAAGTAAAATTAATTTGTATTAAGTACTCAGCTTGCAATAGTTTGTATAAGAAGACTTGGAGATTTAATAGCAGTAATGGAATGTAATTAACACCAGTGCTGGAGATATGTCCCGAATCATGGGAGACTGGAGATAGATTTTATTTATTTATATATATATATGTGTGTGTGTGTGTGTGTGTGTGTGTGTGTGTGTGTGTGTATTTATATATATATATATATATATATATATATATATATATATATATATATATATATATATATATATATTTTTTTTTTTTTTTTGCATTTTGTCATTAGTTGAAGTCCTTTTGTAACAACGTTAAGGAAACCTGCTGAAGTGTCTAGGGCAGTCAACTGTCAATGATTAGCAGAGATTTGCAGGATTATATTCAAACATGGTGTAAACCTGTATCATAAGCTCCATTATTGTTTGTCATTTTGGCAAGGACACATAAAGAGTGTTATTCAAGCATGGATGTTACTCAAACCCCAAATATCTGAAAACCTTGGAATGTCACTAATCAAAACATTCCAAGTCTGCCCTCCTAGTGTGACATCAGCTAATTCACAAACATTATTTTATAGAAAAAATCCCAGATCAACATACATGCAGAACAAACGTAAAAAAGCCTTATGGTAGAAACTGAGTAATTATATAAACAACTTTAAAGTATCTCATAAGGGAATGCTCATGGATTACAAAAATATAGAGGTGATATGACTGCTAAGGATTACATAGCTAGTAGTGTGAATGTAAAAGACGCTAGCCATTTTGAGTATTTTTTTTTGCATATAAATGTTAAGTTCTTGCCTGACTGAGCTGCCAATTTCCCATTCAATGTTTTATCATATCTTTCATAGCAAAAACCAATGCAATTCTCTAACCACTTGGAGATTGCATTTTTTGGTGACTGACCTTGCTTGCTTGTGTTTCAGAAGAAAAACAAAAAAGTATGTATTTTTTCTATGTCCTCAATCACATAATTCTAAGCTGCCAGTAAAAATTCATGGTATGAAGCATCCGTTATTCTTTTGAGCAGGAAAAATTCCAGAAACATAAATAACTTTATGAACATGAAAAGAAAAAAAACTTTAAATGATGATATAATGCCTTGTTTATAAATATGCTTTGTATTTATGAAAACATTTATACGGTTTTAGCATATCAAAGCCTGCAAATCAGAAATCTGTCAGAATGTTAACAGCTACCAGAACAGTGTCTTCCAACACAAATATTTCAAATCAGCAGTAAAATAGTTCAAATAGGGCGGCCACGGTGGTGCAGCGGTTAGCGTTGCCGCCTCACAGCAAGAGGTTCTCCGGTTCGATTCTCAGCTGGGGTGCCTTCTGTGCGGAGTCTGCATGTCTTCCCTGTGGTTGCGTGGGTTTCCTCCTGGTGCTCTGGTTTCCTCCCACATTCCAAAGACATGCATTAGGTGGATTGGACACTCTAAATTGGCCCTAGGTGTGAGTGTGTGCAAAATCCCAGATCAACATACATGCAGAACAAACGTAAAAAAGCCTTATGGTAGAAACTGAGTAATTATATAAACAACTTTAAAGTATCTCATAAGGGAATGCTCATGGATTACAAAAATATAGAGGTGATATGACTGCTAAGGATTACATAGCTAGTAGTGTGAATGTAAAAGACGCTAGCCATTTTGAGTATTTTTTTTTGCATATAAATGTTAAGTTCTTGCCTGACTGAGCTGCCAATTTCCCATTCAATGTTTTATCATATCTTTCATAGCAAAAACCAATGCAATTCTCTAACCACTTGGAGATTGCATTTTTTGGTGACTGACCTTGCTTGCTTGTGTTTCAGAAGAAAAACAAAAAAGTATGTATTTTTTCTATGTCCTCAATCACATAATTCTAAGCTGCCAGTAAAAATTCATGGTATGAAGCATCCGTTATTCTTTTGAGCAGGAAAAATTCCAGAAACATAAATAACTTTATGAACATGAAAAGAAAAAAAAACTTTAAATGATGATATAATGCCTTGTTTATAAATATGCTTTGTATTTATGAAAACATTTATACGGTTTTAGCATATCAAAGCCTGCAAATCAGAAATCTGTCAGAATGTTAACAGCTACCAGAACAGTGTCTTCCAACACAAATATTTCAAATCAGCAGTAAAATAGTTCAAATAGGGCGGCCACGGTGGTGCAGCGGTTAGCGTTGCCGCCTCACAGCAAGAGGTTCTCCGGTTCGATTCTCAGCTGGGGTGCCTTCTGTGCGGAGTCTGCATGTCTTCCCTGTGGTTGCGTGGGTTTCCTCCTGGTGCTCTGGTTTCCTCCCACATTCCAAAGACATGCATTAGGTGGATTGGACACTCTAAATTGGCCCTAGGTGTGAGTGTGTGCATGTGTGTGTGCCTTCTGTGGAAGGTTGGGCACTGGGCTGGCAACTCAACACTGTAAAACTCCACTGCCAATCGTGAGCAGACGGATGATCTGCTCTGTGGTGACCCCTAACCGGGAAAAAACAAAAGACGAAGAAGAAGAAGAAGAATATATATATATATATATATATATAGTGATAGAACTGCAAAAATAGAAGAGATAATATTTATACTTTGTTGCAGCCGATTTTCTTTTTTTTTATATTTATAAGTTCTCAAAGTATGTATATATATATATATATATATATATATATATATATATATACATACACACACACACACACACACACACACACACACACACACACACACACACACACACACACATACTAGGTTCCCTTTTTTAACTGGTGGGTAAATGATTGAAATGTTATAATATGATTTCTGATTTGAGGCAGCTGTTGTTACTTCTAAATAGCTGTTTTTATATAAAAGGATTAATTTTTTCATGATGAAGTTTTGTGAGGAAACTGGTGGTCTGTGTCACTGTTCTCATTGTGGAGATTCATGACATGCACTGACAAGGCAGCTTGAGCATTTTTTTTTTTTTGCTTTCTGTAAACTCTAAAAGCTTCAAGATCTGAATTTCCCACCGGAAATGCTTTTTTCTTCACTAGAGACAACTTCTGTTGTGCATGAGCCTATTTAGATATGTTTTAACAAGTTTATGAAGCTGCAGCTTGAGGAAAAAACAGTGATGACATCATTTAACCTTTTGAACTTGTTAAATGGTTATACTTAGAATTCTTTTCTCTTGAAATTCTGTTATCCTTCACTAGATACATTAAATGGTAAATAATTAGTTCTGATAAAAGTGTTTAACTCCTTTCTTTGAAAATGCATATGTTCTCTTATAGATTCATACATTCTGCAGATGTAATGACAATATTAGTGACTAAATGACATCAAGTGAACTAGGAGTTGCATTAGAAAACTCATTATGCATATTAACATCAGACATGTTATATAACTAAACCTTTAGTAACTAAACAGAGGGTTGTGAGGCCCCCTTTTTTCTTCCTCTCTCTCCCCCTTCCTGATTTAAGACGTCAGCATAGATATTGTTAATACATATGAGTAATATGTGTATAATTGCAAATGATAATAGTTACATTGTAATAAGAAGCACAAAACCAGGTTCAAAAGCAGTAGATTTAATCAAACACAAGCGCTTTCACCAATAGCTTTATCAGGTGTAAATTACCTTGCCTTGCCTACGCTGGTTTTGTGCTATTTTTATTCTGTTCTTTGGGAGCGAAGGTACCTGGAAATCGGTGGTGGTTGTGTTAGCACATTGTAATAAGTATTATAAATATATTCAACAGATCCTTACATGAAAAATGTTATGGTGGTGGTGCTGCGGTAGCATTGTCACCTCACAGAAAGACGCTGTCCGGTTCGATTCTCAGCTAGAGCGTCTTCTGCATGGAGACATGAGTGAATGGGCGTACCTTTGTTGAAGGTTGTGCATCAGAGCTGGTAACTTGGTACGTAAAAATCAACTACCAGTCATTAGCGGGCCGGAGTTCCGCTGTGGTGACCCCTAACCGGGAAAAGCCGAAAGACACAGCAGCAGCAGCAGATGACTGATAAATTGGTTAAATCATCTGATGTTTCTTGAAAAGTCTTGGAAATATTGACAATCTTCTTAACCTTCTTCTTCTAATGTTTATACATACTTTGATCTGATGTGTATTTCTAGCATATCTACGTATTAGAGGTGCTATTATCATATGTGACAAATTCATATAGCTTCAGATATATTGGACACACATTCTAATGTACATTGCATGGATTCAGATTTCTTTAGTTGCTTTCATAATGCTTTTCTTTTTTGTTTTTATACTATATTCTAAGCAGAGATGGATAATGTGTATCTTTTGGTATTGGAGAGGTGGTAGATGGATGGTTTAGTTAAGTTTTTAACTAAACCAGAAACTTTATGTTTCATGTATGTGTTTGTAAATAGTTTTAGGTTTTTGAAAATAGTGCTTAATACACATTATGCATCCATGATAAGTAAGTTTTCAGTAGATTTCAAGTCAACATGGAAGAAAGGTCTTTCAGTTAGTAACATACATGTTATAGTCAATGGTTTATAAATGTTTATCATTAAATAATGGTTTGAACAACAATGTCAAAAGATCTGGTTTGCTTAAATATATCAAAATGCATAAAGCCCAGATCATCTTGTTATAGGAAACCCATCTATTAAAAAAAGATCTACAAAAATGCAATTCAATGGCTATACCATTCCGACTGATTCATGTTTTAAGACTAAGAGAAGGGGCACTCTTATTCTATGGAAAAATACCTACACTATGCCAATAATTATAGATACAATTTCAGATAAAGATGGGATGCTAAGCATGGTTATTTTGGAAATCAATAGGAAGTATTAAATTTGATCAATACATACTAGATACCAGGACTGAGTACTAAATATGTTGATAAATATCTGAACCTGATTACTTTAAATGCAAAAGGGGAAATTATAGCAACATGTGATATTAACTGCCTATTATCAGGCAATGATACTTCTAAAAATGGTAAAATAAAACTAACATTTCAAGCCAAGAAGTTAAATGACTTTACAAACCAGATGAACCTTAAAGATATACATGGTCTAAGAGAACATTATTCCTTATTCTATACTCACTATTCATATTGGTTTGGTACACAAACAAACATTGATAAGGTCTTTATATCAAATAATATATACTCTAAAATAAGTGATGTATCTATAATGACTTGTCCACTTTCGGACCATAATGCTATAAACTTTACATTAACTACGTATACAGATGTTTTAAGATTTATACAAAGAATTCCAGCTTACATAACTAAGTTAAAAGACTTTAGGGAATGGATAATGAAAGAAATAGACATGTTTATGGAAACAAATGATAATGGTGAAGTGACTGATACTATACTATGGGACACCTTTAAAGTTTATATATATATGGTAGAATAAAATATTGGTACTTTAAAACAAGGAGAGAGTGGGACAAAGAACTTTTAGACCTACAAAAAAAATAGACAAGATCAAAATGGACGCAAAACTAAATAACAAAGTAGCACATAACGAAATTACTAAGCTAAATCAAAAATACTTAGAAGTTCTGAATCATAAGGTAGCCATAAACCTGGAAAAATTGAAATTATAATATTATGCTGTAAATCCCAAATATCTACTTAAAATATCAGTAAGATCCAAAAAAATAAACAATCAAAATTATTAATGAGATTAAATATAGAAGTGATGGTTCAGTTAATAGTATATCTAACTTAATGGGTATATTAGAAGTGTTCAAAAACTACTATAAAGATATAAATAATAACACACCACTTTTGGAGACAGATAATGTAATAAATAATTTTATTCAAGAAAATATAACTACTAAGGTGTCAATGCAACAAAATAGCATATTAAATAAACAAATAACACTAACAGAAGTGAAAGAGCAAATACAAAATTTAAAAGATAATAAAGCTCCAGGACTGGATGGAATAATTTCTGAACTATATAAGATTTTTCCTGAACAGATAATAAAGAAAATGATGAGTGCCTTTACTATGGTTAAGTAAAAATGTATTATACCCCCTTCATGGAAATACTCAATTATCTCCCCATATTAAAACAAGGTAATGGTGGTGCTGCGGTAGCGTCCGGTTTGATTCTCAGCTAGAGCGTCTTCTGCGTGGAGACATGCTCAAATGGGCATTCCTTCGTTGAAGGTTGTGCATCAGGGCTGGTAACTCGGTACTTAAAAATCAAATACCAATCATTAGTGGACCGGAGTTCCGCTGTGGAGACCCCTAACCGGGAAAAGCCAAAAGACACAAACAAACATTAAAACAAGGTAAGGACCCCAAATCTTGTGATTCATATAGGCCAATTTCGTTACTAAACACTGATTTATAACATTTTCATGACAATATTAGCTAACAGGATAAAGAAAATATTACCTAATCTAATACATAATGATCAGACAGGGTTCATTCTTCATAGAAAAGTGCAAGATAACATTATTAAATTAGTATCATTAATAGACATAGCATGCAAATACAAAAAACAACTATTGTCAGCCTTGACATAGAAAAGGCTTTTGGTTCTGTTAGTTGGTCTTATCTACAAAGAATTCTGATTGGTTTTGAGTTCTCCTCAGATTTTGACAACTTACTAATGAAAATTTATACTGGGGCACAAACTTATGTGAAAATCGGATCATGTCTATCCTCACCACTAGAATTCCTCAAGGGAACTAGACAAAGTTGTCCTTTGTCACCATTATTGTTTGCTCTTTCAATAAAACCTTTTGCTATATATATCAGAAACAAGCAAAATATAAAAGGCTTTCAAATTAATAAGGACTATTATTCTAAGGTATAATTATTTGCTGATATGTTGTTAACGTTGGGTGATGTTGACAGTTCTTTGCATGATGCTATAAATACCTTAAGCAAGTTTGAAAGAATTTCAGGGCTTATATTTAATCATAAAAATCCAAAATATTACTAATTAACAAAAAGATTAACAAAAAGATCAACAAAAACCTAAAAGAGAATAGCCTGTTTAATTGGGAGAATGATGTATTAGAATGTTTGGGTGTCAGTATAAAGAGTACATGGAAAGAGTCTGTTAAACTAAACTGCAATAATTTATTAACCACTATTAGTGAGCTAATCAAAAGATGGAATAAACTGTTTTTCACAATGGAGGATAGGCTCTCTTTATTTAAAATGATATTTTACCTAAAATTTTGTTTTATACACAGTTATAACGTATTTAAAAAATTAGTTTCCATGCTACTTCAATTTTTATGGTTCATCTTAAAGCCTAGGATTGCATATAAAGAGCACATTAGAGCTTGGAACAGTAATGGGATAGCATTCCTTAGCTTAGATCTTTATTCTAAATCAGTTATAATTAATGTAATAGTACATTGGATCACACCTACTATATATCTAGCTGGAAAACAATGCATAAGATTTATATAACTGATTTCAGATCTATAGAAAATCAATTTAAGGAACAATATGAAATAAGTAGAGTTCATTGGCTTTTATGTAAATTTTGTTTATTTAATAAGAGGTTTGATAATTTTTCTTCTGGCATTAATCAAATATTTAATAACTTTAAAAATATAATTGATTGTAATTACAGAATTAAACAATTTTTATTTCTTATATTCCCTATAGCATACTCCCCTGATTGCCTAGATTCTTTCAACATCAATGCGATGCAAAAATTAAAGGAAAATAACTTAATATGCTGGCATCAGTTTATTGAAAATAAGAGTATTAAACCACTAAACTCTCTTTTATGTAATTTTGATAATAATCAAGACAGTTGGTTGTTTATACACTCATTACGGCAGTTTATAGAAATCAACCTAGAGACTGAATCTATGCCTAGTTTGATTCAGCTTTCTTTATTATGTGTCTTGAAAAGACAGATAATCAAAAATTAAGTATCTCACCTATCTACTAGATACTAAGAGAAGACACTCTAAAGTTTGACTCAGATTTTTGGAATTACTATGTAAAGATTAATGGAGAAAAAATATCTGATGAATCCAAAAAATGTTAAATTCTACATATAGTACCTCTTCTTCATTATATTGGAGATTGTATACATCGACATTTATGAACAGGAGTGTCTGTACTCCAGCTAAAATAAATCTTATACTCAACAACAGTGAAAGTAAATGTTGAAAATATGATGAATTAC
Source organism: Protopterus annectens (assembly GCF_019279795.1). Lineage (NCBI taxonomy): Eukaryota > Metazoa > Chordata > Ceratodontiformes > Protopteridae > Protopterus > Protopterus annectens. Next base: position 1,714,630,109 of record NC_056743.1, on the reverse strand, counting down.
TAGAGGCCATCTGGGTTCACATGTTCATTGAGTGTAGAAATGTTCAATATTGGAAAGACTCCAGATATTTTATAAATGCTTTATGGTCTGATAACTGTCATATTTCTAACTCACTAATCCTATTCAATGTTCCTATACCTAATGTAATACCTATATCCCAGATTCAGTTACTCTGGTCAATTCTTGCAATTGCCAGAAAAAATATTACTTTGAACTGTAAAAGTAAACAAGATTTGATGTTTAAAGATTTTATTAATTTAGCAAAAGTTTGTAAAAAAAACTGCAAACCATTTGTTATAGAACTCATAACATTACTCATAAAAAACATGGCAAAATCTGCAAAACCTTTTGAACAAGTACTGATAACGTCTCATGGATAAAATGACGTTTATCACGGATGAATGTAAATATTGTAAATAGTTTGTTACTGTTTTATTGTATTTGTTATATGTACATTTGCATATGTTTATAATGAAAACAAAATAAAAATGTTTTTTGAAAAAAAACCTGGAAAAATCGTTGCTCTGATTTTAAAATGACTCAGAAAGAATTTGATGCAGGTAAACCTCCACTAGAAATCCAGTTTACCAGTTCGGCTAAATCATCAGTTCTCCATCAGAGAAAGCACCAACAAGGGAAGTACAAATGTCACTACATTAAACTAAAAAAAAAAATCTGTATTTGATGTAGTACTTCATTTTAAATTTTGCCTCAGACTTTTCATAGGTTCATAGGTAGGTACTAGGCTATCGGCCCAAGGGCCTATGTAAGCCTAGCCAACAAGGTTCCCTGGCTTACACCACCCAAGAAAGTTATTTTCCTGTGCCACTGTCGAGCAGAGACACAGAAGTGATCCCCGAGGTGTATTTCCTATTTCCCATCCACTCATCAAGATCTTTCTTGAAGAGTGCTAATGAAGAACTTTGCTTGATATAGATGGGTAGCCTGTTCCAGAGTATGGGAAGTCTCTGGGACAAGAATAGTCCTGTCTCTTAAATTATATTATCTTCTGATAGAAGTGGGAGAATTATTAACACATAATGGTAGCCTAACAGCAGGCTTTAGTTAACAAACCATCACAGTTTGTTATTTTTTTTCAGAGATTGTTCATCTCTCTTATGCTGTCAACTTTCTAAATAACTAAAAATAACATTTTAAAGTGTCATTAATCTGGAGACTTTGTTCCTTGTTCTTTTTCAGCTTTGTCACCAACTATTTGCTGTGAAACTGGAATACTTATTGTCTGTGAAAGAAAGTGCATTTAAATAAGTAGTTTTATTATTAAAAGGTAAAATAATATTTTAACATTAAAAGCTAAAGCAATAACAGACACAATAATAATATTTAATGATGGTAAATGGATAACGGTATATTTAATCACTCTCACATTTAATAATTCAGGCTTCAATCTCGGTGTTGAACTTGGTCATTGTGGTTATACAAACATTACTCACACCCCAATCACTATGAACTATGTAAATTGTTAACCACAGGTACCATTCAGTTTCAAATGTTGCATGCCCCTAAATCACACTTTTGATGTTTTATCTTTAGCTGTAAGAAGTGAATACATGCTACACTGTAGTTAAATCTCCCTTATTTGATCACTTGGTCTGTGACCATAACTAAATGTAGGTAAATTCCATCTTGGCCTGGTGACGTATAATGTCAGATGTATTCAGGTTACACCAGTGGAGGGAGTTATCTAAAATAAGAAGTAAGGGGAAATTGGTTTACTTATAACCTCCTCATTTTTTGCCCACAGATTTCTGTATTTTATAAGGAAGTTGGTGTTAGAAAATGAACTTTGCCGGTGCAATTATTTTTCTGGCCAACCACGTGAATATACAATATATTTTAGAATCTATTTCTGTAGCAAGAAGAACAAAATAATTTGGCAACAGTATGCATTTTTATTTTGTTTTGTTTTTACAGTGGTTCTTGCAGTAGTTTTAGTAACAGCTATGTTGAGACTAATCACAATGTCGCTCTGCAAATCTGGCTGAATGATTCAAAAGACAATAAAGACTCCCTTTAAAATAAAAAAAGCAGTTTAATTCTCACTTAAAATTTGGAATTAGCGCTTTAGTCCTGTTTAACAGGACTTCTTCAGATTCAAGTAAAACAAGATGGCCAACTTCCTTTTATAGTTTCTAGAACCAGGAAATTACATCATAATTCCCTAAAAATACTTCCTGTGGCAAAGAATAAAATCAGAGATAAAAAAAACAATTTACAACAATGAAAGCTTCACTTATGTTGAGACTAGCAATACATAATGCATATCTGATCTCTTGAATGTAACCAGAAAAGACAGGGCATTGACTCACCCCTTAAACTGAGTCTCAAACTGTCTCAGAAGCTTTAGAGACAAATGCATGCCAGCTTTCAAGATTGCATCATAAAGAAGTACATATGTTAGTTA
>NC_056743.1:1714565184-1714622684 GCF_019279795.1 Protopterus annectens | reverse complement strand
CAATCTGAAGTCTCAGGTAATACCTTCACAATTCCCTAGAAAATATCCATCACTGAAGATCACAGCTGAGACTCTCAAAAATGTGTTTTGATATAAAGGAGGTCAGCAGTCCATCAGTAAGTTTGGGCTCATGACAAGCATAACTCTATATGTTATCAACAAGATATAAAACGTAGTCCTATTACATACTTCCAGCAACTGCAGACCCACAGCAGTTGCATAATTTTGCTTAACTTAAAGAAAACAGCAACACACTCAGATTTTATGATTCACAGATCAGAAGGTTGTGGGTTCTATGCCCACTCAGCTGCTTGGATTTACATTCCAGTATTGATACTGCATTGTGGCATTTGGGTAGGGTGATACAATCCTGAGGTGGTGACCTCAAAATGAGATATTAAACAAAGATCAAATCTGCTTAAATTGGTGGTAGCTTATTATTGATGATAAAGGTCCCATGACACTTAGCAAACAGAACTGGTGTACTAAACTTACATTTCTGTGATCCTGATATGAAGAACATTAAACAAGGAACATGTATACTGAGCTCCATTAACTTACACCAGCTGCTTCCACAAATCCACACATAGCATAGGATTATTTAAACAGGCCCACAGTTGATGAATTGGTAGCCTTTTCTGTCATTCCCAATAGGTGGCATTAAAGGCCTTTGGAAGAAATTAATTCATATTATCCTATGCCTCAAGATAATGCAAATGCACATCTGAACTGCCATCTTGTCTACAGCATTACAGTCTACAAAGTGTTATACTTTCATTATGGAATCTGTTCAGATTTGATCCAGAATATCCATGCAATATGAACCATATATTAGGGAAGGGTAAGTGTAAATTCCTCCAGAAGTCCGACAATTTTTGCTATAATTCCTTTAACCAACTGTAATGCAAGGTTTATTTTGGTCAAGGCAATGTGGGAAAGTATAGAATCTCTGTATATCATATTCATGCATCCTGTTGTCTTTACTAAACAAGTTCCTATATGACAACAAATGACAACAAATCAGCTACACAAGCAAGTATACACTTTCTGAAAAGTCTTGGATTAACCGCACTAAGGCAGGCATCATCCAGGCCTTCCCTGTGTATCTTGTGATTGCTCCACATCATCCAGGCCTTCCCTGTGCATCTTGTGATTGCTCCACATCATCCAGGCCTTCCCTGTGCATCTTGTGATTGCTCCACATCATCCAGGCCTTCTCTGTGCATCTTGTGATTGCTCCACATCATCCAGGCCTTCCCTGTGCATCTTGTGATTGCTCCACATCATCCAGGCCTTCCCTGTGCATCTTGTGATTGCTCCACTGAAACATGGTTTGATATAATGAAGTCAATGTGTACTGTAACTTGTCAAGCAATAAAGCATACTAGCAGAAAAGGTGGCCTATGTTATTCATCCAGGATGGCTTTTCTGGCCTTGACTTTATTTGCAATATTACTGCCCCTTCATTTTTCCACAGGGAAGGATACAAAAAGTGTAAGAGTTCATTCAGTGTCATGCCCCCCAAATTTACTGATGTAAAGCCAGTTCAAAGTTATAATAGCTATAAGAATATCACCAGATGAATTATTTCCTCTCTTTGCCTTTGAATATCCATTCATAACATATCTCAAGCAATGGGATTTCAACCAATATCCCAAAAAGAATCTAAAATGAAAAGGGGGACATCACTGCTTTTCCTTCAAGATGTATCAAAATACTCTGCCACATGAAAAAAGTAAATTCTGTTAATCAAGAACATTGTTGTTACGTTAAGACATTCTTAATTTCCCCAGTGTCTTCTTAATTGCTTCTGCCATGTCCCACTTCAGTACTGCATGACTATAGACCTAGTATCCATAGAAATGTCTGAGAAAGGATTACCATAAAGACTCACCCTACCCAATCTGTAAATGCACCCTTCAGATTTTTTATTCTTAATGCTTAACCCAGAACAGAGCATATAATACAATATCGTACTAACTTCCTGTAGTAACACTGACATGACAGCTCTTGATGAACTGAGCACACGCAAAAGTTTCAGGAAAAATCAGTAGTGTTTCTAGCACCTCTAGCACTATTTATGTAATGTAAAAAAAGGTTTGCATGTAATATTTACAATGTAAATAAAAAATGGCTGTCCAGACTACTCTGATCAACACCATGTGCATGTGGAGTAGATGCAATATCCAGCCATTCATCTTAAACTAATGAATCAGCTGGGTTATAGAGCTGTGAAAATAAATAACTTGCTTGCTTTGGAAATAATGGATTATCAGTCATATGAGGGATGTGTTAACTGTGCCAAAAGCTGATACGAAGTCAAAGGAAACCACAACGTTATCTGCATTTTCTAGGAAAGACAATGTATTCCCTAGGAGTCACCTAAAAGTATAACTCCCTTTACATTATTAATCATAATACTGTTATACACTAAACATTTGCCACAAAACCTGCAATAACATCAGGCACATTTAACAAAATTATGTAGTCCAAATTAAGAAAAATGAAATTTCTCCAATTTTTAAAATGTCACCTTTTCATATATAAAATGTAATACCTCATAGCATGTCAAATATATGAGATCTTGATGAGTTCTCGCATTTTCCGCATTCCATTCATCACCTTTATTAAACCTCCACATATCACCTGTTTGACCAGCTATAAATCTTATGTGTTAACCATATAGTCCCAGAAAAGTAAGGCTTTCTTATTTTCTGTTTATTTGTTTGTTTGTTTGTGTGTGTGTTTGGTTTTTGTATTTTCTAAACAAGGTAGAAGACTGGTCCACAATGACCCTTTTCAGACTCAGCCTGGGAGTACTGTCTAGTTAAAATAACTTACACAGAGTCTCACAGTTAGATTCTAGAGGCTGAAGGCATTTAATCCTGGGCTGCAGGTAGCAGCTTGTTAACTGTGCATAACCTTTCCTGACATCCTTTCACATATCATAGTGATTTCTATCACAGATTATCAATAGAGGAAGAAACCATTAAGAAAGATCAAGATTGGATGCATTGCTTTTCTACAATTACTAACTACAAAGCTGAAGTAAGTATAAATGGATAGTATCTCCTATTCCTTTCTCTGTTTTCAGTCCTTCACCTCAAAACATGTCCAGTCCTAACTTTGACTCTCAGCTGAGACTTACACTAGTCTGTGTAATTTAAGCTAGTAAATAACTTCTATTCTTCTTGAATTTGTTTTGCTAAGGCTCACCTTACACTTCTTATGCCTGGCGGTTTAAGTCTATGTAACAAGCACCCAAAGACTCAAGCAAAACAAATGTGGAAACTGCCTTTGTACAATAGTTCAAGAGAAGCCTTATCTGTCAGATCTCCTTTTCATTTTCAGTACTCAAGCTGATTTTCATAAAGAATATCTCCGACTTAATAATCTCTTCATCAGCTTGTGGTCTGAAAATAGAAATAACAAGGAGTATCCTTAACCAAAAACAGAATCACTTCCCTATCAGAAGCGTGAGACCTGCTAGTGCAAACCCCAGTACTTCAAACATAACTTGATTCACAAAATTGCAAATTTCAGTTTAAACTTTTCAAGAGTGTTTGTAGGGTGGCTTTGCCTCCTGTACTAACTCACAACATGTAGTATGAACCCACACCACTGCATTTTATAAATAATAAGTCTGAGAGCTTTGTACCTTAGAAAAATGAATAGCTCAAGATACTGCAGTGTCACATTTAGCATGCATCACCCTCATTCTCACTTTATGTTCCAGAGTTCCAAGCAGCTCAGTGATACCCTTACACCCCTTTAACAGGTACCCCAAACAAATCCCCTCATATATTAAACAAAATCAATATTTGTCTCCATATTCCAACTGTCTGTCTGTCTGCAGGGTGTTCTGCCTTTCTGTCTGTTCCTGGCCCTCTACTTAATGGAAATATCTGGTAGGCTTTATGCATCTTGTCAGATTACAGAAATCATAGAATTTTCCTTGAATATCATATATAAAAAGGCATAGACATTGTTAATAATTTTAATGCCCTATTTCTTTTGCATCTTGATGAAGCGTCTCAGTGTTTTACTGGCAGAAATTGCAATACTGGAACCACTAAGACATAAACCTATGCCTTAACTATTATTGTGGAAACAGCTAAGGGGGGCAGTTACAACGGGGCAGATATCTTCATGTAGTAGCTTTTTTCATACCAAAACTCAGCTATCTTGTAAAATTTCTTTACTGAAACTTTTCAAAAATAAACAGACACTGGCAGAAAAGAATTACAAAACAGTGAAATAATGCACCAGTCAGGCATAATTAATATCACTAAACAATTTACTAAACAGGTAAAAAAAAAACAAAAAAATGAACTTAGTGATAAATACTTCTCATTATAGTAAAACCGTCATGATTTCACTTTTAGACTTTTTTCCTGGCATGATTAACATTTCTATAGGAGTCAATAACACTGATAACTTTGGATCACAACAAAAGTTTTCCTTTTGCTTATAGAGTTAAATTTATTGAAATTTCATATCCAGTTTAAATCTAAATAAAATAAGAAATTCAGTCATTGTAGGTAAGTGTATCAATATATTTACAATTTGTCTTAATATTTTTCTAGACCAAGCAAGCAAACTCCAAATCTAAGAAGTGAATATGAAGAAATAAATGAAGGAATGGATATTCCAAATAATTTTATAAAAATGGTTAAGTGAATATTAATATGCCATAATGCTTTTTATTACATTTTCTATAATATTCTACAAATTAATTAATTTAGGGCAAGTTGCAAATTGCACTATTTCCTAACTTTACTATCTTTACATCTCTTTTAAAACTATCATACTAAATTCAATTCATAGATAAATTACTGGAGGTAGATTTAAAAACAAACAATTAAAAGCATTACACAAAACAGCACGGTCAGTGGTGATACATGGAGGAGGGTGATGTGCTACCATGTCACGTGGAAAATAACACTGTATGCATCATATGCAAATGACTGCAAAAAAGTCTTGCAAATGAGAGTCTATATACTAATGAGAGCCATCACATATGCAAACAATGAAATCAAGCATGGCAAAGTGATTCAAAAACCTACAAAATTAGAGCAGTGAGCTATGGTGATCGTAGGAACATACTAAGCTAAAGACCCTAAAGAGCCTTTTTAAGCCTAGCCATGCTTCCCAGGAATATTAACAAGGTATTGGTCCCATAAGTTATAGGGGCAGGGCGTATATAAACATGGGCACTAGTGGTGGTATTTACAAGCTTCTTCTCTCTAATAGAGACAAAGACACCTCACTAGGGGTACATTTGCACTTTCCTATCCACTGATCCACGTTTTCTTGAATATATGCAGGGAAGCACTTTCCTTTACATGGATGGGAAGCCTGTTCCACAAAAAAAGCAGCTTCTGAGACCCATGCCTGTCCCTCCAGCATGTCATATTTCTGTTGCCAGCTAAGCATAGGTTCTGGATCAGGTGTTTCTAGTGCTATTTGCTTTAGGGATGTGAAGCAGGTCTATTAAGGCTGGATCAGTGGATGGTTTGTTGGCCTGGCATAGGTCATGTCTCAGCAGCCTGTAGGAAACAGAGTATAAGGACAATGCTTTGAGGAAGTCCGCATAGAACTTGCTTTCTAAACCATGTATTCTTTTTTGTGAGGAACCACTGTGTTTGCTCCTGTTGTTGTATATGCCTGGTCAAGCACATGTTGGTGGGTGCATTGTATTCAATGACTGATCTTATGAGGGCAGAGTACTATAGAACAATGACATCTCTGGACCTGGATGCCATACCCTTGCTTAGAAATTGTGTAACATGGAAAGATTTTCTTACTACTGCAGACATATGATGGCCAAAGGCGATGTCACTGTTTAGATGTGACCCCAAATACTTGAATCTTGGGTCTACTCTTAGGGGTGTATTATCAATGTTGTAATTGCAGGGTTAGCTGTTTTACTGAAGGATACTATTATGTATTTCTTGACACTGAATTTAAGACCATGACTCCAGCACCAGTTATTAGATTGCATCAGATACTCTTGAAGGATATTTCTGTCTAGAAGGAATTCAGTGACTGCACCTAATTTGCAGAGACCTCAGAGAAGTAGATGCCAAACAGGAGCATCCCCAGCACTGAACCCTAAGGGGCTTCTGTAGTGAATGTCCTTTTTGTCGAGGTAAACTCCCCTAACTTAACTTCTTGGGTCCTATCTGTGAGCCTGCTGGCTTTCCAGTGGGTGACATAGTGGTTTATACCTAATTCAGTGAGCTTGTCTACAATGCCTGAATAGGAAATTAAGTTGAATGTTTTAGCCAGGATGAGGTAGGTAGTGTGCATCATTTTGCTCTCATCCATTGCCTTGGTGACCTTCTTAAAGATGTCCACTAGGCTGAGAAAGCATGTCCTTCCTTTGAGTAAACCAACCTGAGTTGGATTCATCAGCTGAATATGTCCTATTTCATTATTTATCATGTCCACAATAATCCTTTCCATGGCCTTGCATATGAGACTAGTCAGGCGTATGTGTCAGTAGTTTCCTGGGTCTGTGGATGGCCCACCTATGTGTAGGTGAATAACAGTTGCAGTCCTCCACTCCATTCACTTGGCATGTAGCCTGTTTGGAGGCTATGATTGAATATTGCTTTTAGTGTACCCAAAATGTCATGTTTCATGCTATTAAGGAGGCATGTGGGATATTATCAGGCCCCACAGATGCTTTATTTTTTGGCTTGGAGAGTATGTTGAAGATCTTTTCCCTGGTGATAGTTGGGGGAGCTATGGTTTGGGGTATTTCTTAAGAGTTGTCTTGGAGAGAAGTAAAATTGGAGCTGAATATATTGGTCAGTAGGTTTTCTATGTCCACATGCTCTGTATAGGTGGCTTCATTTACAGTTAGTGTGGCACACTGTTGCGTATTGCCTTTGAGGTTTCAGACATAACTGAAGAATGCCTTGTGGTTGTCCTTAGCCTGGGAATCTACTTTTCTACCACATTTAATTTTGGTTGATATAATTAGTCTCTTGAGCTGTTTATTTCATTTGATAAGGGGGTTCTTACCTTTCTGGGCATTGTGCTTCCTATTTTTGGGAAGTATTTTCTTCCTTTTGTTATATAATCTATTGATATAGTGATTTCACAGGGTGACTTGTTTTTTTTTTTTTTTTTGAGTCTGTCTTGAATTTATTTTGGGTGGATACTGCAGCTTTTATACAACTGTATACATGGTTGTTGAGGGTTCTTGTGTATACTCAGTGTAAGTAGCTGTGTTCCCTGGGTTTGGAGGGAGTTGAAATTTTGCCATAGTGTCAGTTTGAAGTAGAAAGTTTGCTTTGCAATAATTTCTAAAAGTTTTCCGGTTACCTGGTGTCCCAAATTTTATTTTTATTTCAAAGGAGGAGATGGCTTTATTGTCTGACCTGAATAGTGAGGACAGTACATGCAGGAGGGTGCAACATTCCACCATGTTAGTGAAGGCGAGGCCTAGGATGTTAGCATCCCTAGTGGGTGGACAGACTATTGGGTCTAGGCTATTTTTGTTTACAAAGTTTAGGAATCTCTGGGCTTACATGTTAGGAGTTGTGTACAATTCCCAGTTTATAGTGGGGTAGCTATAGCTGCCCATGAATATGGCATTGGGTTGAAATGCTGAAATGAATGTTTCTGATATGTTTAAGTATGCATTATGGGTTTTGTAGAGCATAGAGGAGGACCTGTATCTAAAAGGATATGATATGGGACTTTGCCTATGGTAACTTGGACATGGAGAAGGTCGGGCATGTCATACTGTTTGACCAGCCTTGAGGTGTGTTTGTTTTTGATGTAAATTGAGACACCTTTTGTGCCATCCTGTGCAGCAACAATACTAAATGTGTGGAAGGCATTACAACTCTGCTCTGCTTGGGTGCTCTCTGTGGCTTTAAATCATGTCTCAGTAACTGAACAGATGTCTACATTCTTCAGGGTGAGCAGAGCTTACAGGGTGTGCAGTTTCTAGTTTAGACTCCTGGCACTGAGCTGTAATACCTGCATTTTTTCTTGGGGTGGTTTTACTATGTAGCCAGGTTTATCAGGTTGTTAATGTGTAAAAAGCCATTATGGAGGTGGATAAGGTTTTTAGCCAATATATAAAAGCATAGTGGGGACAAGAGTAGACCATCCCTGGCAAAGCAGTATGGTCTGTCATACATATCCTCCCAGGTTGACAAATATTGTACCCCCGGGAATGACACCAAAAACTAAGCCAGTTATTAAAGTCATTATCTTCTGTTCATGTTGTTGTATTATCCTTTTAGAAGGTAGAATACTGCTCAATGCCAGGCTCATACAGGCCTAGGATACACATTCTGAGGGTTTCATCATGTCTCTCTTCATACAGTCCGGGGGGGTACATCTTAGATCACTTACTCCCACATAGACAATACTGAGTCATACCAGTACTGGTGGTTCAGTGACGTGAATGCATGCGAGATGTGATGGATCCTTGCCGCTGAGAGACAACTGACAGTAACCATCTTCTTGCTTAGCCTGGTGAGTGGGACATTGGTGTGTCTCACAATGGAGTTTTCTATGACTAAAATGTTGGATTATATGGTGGTCTGCCTTATGGGTTTAACTTTAGAGGCACTGTGAGTTGACAGTGAATGTACCATGGTAGGTGTTGCACTGACAGTGTATTTTTGAGGGTATTTATTTCAATTACTGTGTCTGGGATGTCACAAAGGTTTTGGGTGGGGTCATTTACTTTTAAGAGCCTCAGCATATCTGCTCTACCTGATACCTTCACGGATTCATAGGTGAACACTAGGCTAACTGCCCTAAAGGATCATTTTAAGCAGAATCAATCCCTGTACCTTGTATTAGGTAAAGACCTCAACCATTATGGCAAACCCACTCCCTGCATGTTTGTCCTGCAGTGTATATTGTGTAGTGTAGCTTTTTGACAACCTGTTTGGTTGTGTGACAGCTTTACCTCCAGAGAGAAGGTATAAATGCATCTCTCACATACTGTATCAAATTGTTTAAGAATTAGGTAGCTGTGATGAGACAATTACTACACTGTCTCAAGACTCACTCTTTATGTGACCACTGTAAGGGGGAACAGATTTACTATGGTGCTAGATAGTTAACAACTACAAACTTAGTCTAATTTCACAGAGTGGTGCTCCTCTTCATGTAAACCTGGTGCTAATCAAACAACTATGTGCTCAGTAACTCTTGGGGGTAGCTTTTATGGGTTCATAGGTTGGTACTAGGCTACTGGCCCTAGGGCCTGTACAAGCCTAGCCATAATAATTCCCTGTTTTTTATATCAGAATATTACTTCCCTGGACCCCTGTCCAGCAGAGCTATTGATGTGATCCCCAGGGCAAACTTCTTATCACCTATCCAATCGTCAAGGTTCCTTTTGAAGAGGGCCAAAGAGGCACTCTGCTTAACATGTATGGGCAGTCTGTTCCAGAGTATGGGCAGTCTCTGGGTCAGGAACCTATCTCTCCAGCATGTCTTGTTCATTGTGATGGCAAGGTTTAGGTCCCTGGAGTGTGTGTGGCTCTGAGGGATTTGGATTTCTTTAGGTGTAGCATGTCCAACAGCTCTGGGTTTGACATGGCCTTGTATGCTAAGCAGAGATTGCCTCTGAGTAGATGATATGCAACAGAATGTAGCTAGAGTTCTTTTAGTCAGTTAGCATAGGGCATCTGCTTTAGATCTGTGAGTCTTTTGGTGAGGTACTTCTGCAGCCTTTCCAATTGCTGCAGATGTCTAGTGAAGTACATACCAAATGGGGCATTGTACTCTATGATGGGTCGAATGAGGGAGGAGTACAGTGGGGCAATGACCTCTTTTTTTCTGGATGAGAAGCCCTTGGTGATGAGGTGTGCCACATAGAAGGATTTCCTGATTGTTGTTGTGACATGGTTGGCAAAGGTGAGACCACTGTCCACCTGTGTTCCTAGGTCTCTTATCATGCTTTTGGTGTTTAGTGTCCTGCCACCTATGTGGTAATTCATGGGTACATGTTTTTTCCCAAAGGGAATAATGATACACTTCTTGGCACTTAGCTTAAGCCCATGACTCTGGCACCAAGCATCTGTTTCTGTAAGGCCCTTTTGTAGAATATCCACGTCTTTTGGGGATTTAAAAATGGCTCCCAGTTTGCAGTCATCTGCAAACTTTGTTAGCCAGAGACCCTTAGTATTGGCTTATACCTCGTTGAAGTAGATGCCAAATATGGGTGGTCCCAGAACCGAACCCTGAGGCACTCCACTTGTCACTTGTCTAGAGCCGGATTTGGAATCAGCTATGTTTACTGTGTGGGTTCTGTCAGTAAGCCAGTCTGCGACCCATTGAGTAACATAGGGATTAATGCCCAGCTTAGTAAGTTTTATCTATAATTCCAGAGTGAGGGATGGCATTGAAGGCCTTGGCGAGGTCCAGATAGGCTGTATGGACTGCCTTTCCCTTGTCCATGGCTCTGGAGACTGATTCAAAGAAGTCAATCAGGTTCAGGAGACATGATCAGCCCTTCACGAACCCACACTGGGTGGGGTCCAGTGTTTGAAGGTTGCCAATGTCTGTTTATAAGTTCCATGATAATACGTTCCATAGCCTTGCAGATTAGGCTCTTCAGACTGATGGGGTGGTAGTTCCTAGGATCCAAGGTGGATCCCCCCTTGTGGAGTGGGATGACTGTAGCTGTGCGCCACTCAGTGGGTACGAAGCCTGAGGTGAGACTGTGGTTAAACATGACACTTAGGTGAGGTGCCATGTCATCTGGTCCCATGGAAGCTGTATTTTTAGCTTTGGAAAGTGTGTATTTTACCTGTGCGGCCATGATTACCAGAATTTGGCAATCCTTCAGTATTGAGATGGGCCCTTTAGGGGGTGAGAGGGGGGTGAAGTTGGCACTGAATCGATCTGCCAGGATATTGGCAATGTCCTTGGGATCAGTATATTTAATGCCATTCTGCTGTAGTTCAGGCAATTTGCATTTCTAAGCACCTGCATTTATATAGGGCACTGTTAACTGCCACTGTGAGATGAACACCATTGAGCAAATGCTGTGACTTTAGACTGGCAGAGAAAACCAACAAAAGAACAAGCTAGCCCTCTGGCCAATAGCAAACACACACTTTGAGGTTACAAATGTGATTCCCAACTCTGAAAAGACCTGGCATCCCTCAAATGCCACTAGAATGTAGACCAAAGACTTCTTAATGTAAAAACATTGTCTGTGATTCCCAACATGCAGAATCCAACCAAGTTACAACTATAAAACCAAAGAGAAGTGCAGAAGCTCATGGTAAACAGCTATGGCAATAATTCAAGATTTTCCATTGTACAAGACATTAAATCATGCTATGATACTTAGAGGACTGTCAGCATTAGCAGAACACCATATGTTACTAGCCACCTTTCATGCCAGTGTCTACAGTGTTGCATATCATTATCACTGCATCAAAGATGAATCCACTAGAGGGTAGCATGCCATCTCCTTGAGACTATTACAATATCAGCCACTATTGTGTGGACAGAGACACCATATAGGAATACTTAGACGAGTTATCCTCCCGTGGAATCAGGACAGAACATGAAGGTTTTTCCAGTATCGCACATCTTTGCTTTTGCGGCCTTTCATCATCCAGCAGAAGAAATGTTAACAGTTTTGCAGGTATTGCCCCTGTGAGTTCTTTAGCAGTTCATTGACACAATGTTGCAGCATTAGCAAGAACATATTTGGTTTCCACTGATGACAGAAGTGAGAATTACCACTGTACAGACATTGTATAACATAATCCCCTTCTCTGAGGTTCTGGGATTATAGACTGTACCCACATTGCTATCAAGGCCCCATCTGCTCCATGTCTCATATGGTATATCAACTGGTAGGCTTCCCACTCTGTCAGCTGTCGTCAACTACCAGGTAGAGTGCAGTGCACAGGGTGTTATATGTAATGTGTCTATGTGCCTTCCAGACAGTTCCCATAATTCCCATGCAGTGTAAATTTCCACATGGTCATCTAGTTGCTAGTAGCATGAACACACGCAAATGGCCACTGATAACAGTGTCCACTGCTGTGTGTTTCAGGCAATGCAGGATACAACCTGGAGCAACCATATGACAGCAGACATCCTATATAACACTGCACAGTTGCAGATGTGGAACATTATCAAACATATGAATAGACTTTTGGAGGTCCAGTTATGCTACTTGGATATATCTGGTAGTGCACTGCAGTATGCTCCGGAGACCTGCAGTAAAACCTTTGTGGTCAGCTCCATCTACATAGCATGGTGCTACAACAGCCATTAAAATGTGGGGATGCCAAGCAACTGCCAGACATACTTGAAGCAGATGAGGAGTTGGGTGATGAGTCATTAGGAGAAACTGGCTCCCCATGGGAGGCAGAGGCAGGTATAATATGCTAAGGCACTGTCAAAGTACATCTGGTTCAGAAATATGAGGCATGAGAAGAACAACACAGAACAGAACTGATCCACACAATGACACATGCAGGCTGTACAGTACAGTGCACTGACTGGTCATGCTCTGCTTCAGACATTACCATGCCCAGACAGACCAAAGGAAGGGCAGGGTACAGTCATCATAATTTGAGTAGGTAGGGTTTGGCACAGTGGCAGGGGGTAAAAATGCTAACATAGATGGATAGGTTATGGGTAGTGGAGTTTGCAGCAACACATATGAGTAGGAGATTGGCAGAGTCAGAGATCACATCATCTAGTGACAAGTTAAAGCTTCCATGAGTTGAACACAGTCTAAGTGTACCATGCACCCATGCAATATCAGTGCTGTAGACATCTTGTCAGATGGTATACCACTGCAGAAGCACCTACAAAAATCCACTGTCGCCCCCTCCATCTGGTGTGGTAAAAGAAAGTTTATGTCCATGACGCCGTGAATGACAACAGGTGGGTGCAGCTCCTGGTAGGGCTAAAAGGATGTGGGATGGAGTGGAACTGAGTGAATCTGCATGGCTCTCTAAGGTGTCTACAGAGTAGAAAATAGAGTGCCAGCCACCATGGTGGGAGTGGCAGACACAGCCATAGACACTGGAAACAGTGATGTTGGCTCTGGAATGGTGTGGCCCTCTGTATAAGGCTGGCTTATAACTGTACAAGTATCTGTCCCTGACATATCAATGGTTGTCTTTGTCATGCAGGCCATGTATCACACTCAATATCACTGACGTGTATGATTAGTGGCCTGAGTCGCACATCTGTCTCTGTTATGATGAACTTTTCCAGACGTTGCTATTTGCTCAGTCTCATGACAAGAACAGTACACTTGTGAGTTGCATATGTGCTTCAGTGTGTGTATGTGTAACTGCCTGTGTACATGAACAAGTGCCTCAGTATTGTTCCTTGCTCCCATTCAGTGACCTCAGCCCTGTGTGCAGCTATGCTAATATCATTCCATCACTGTGCCATAGTGCAACAGCAATGGGCATATTACCAATGTTTGATGCCTGTCAGAACTGTACTGATGGCTGTGACCAATGTAAAAGAGGCCTCATACTTCCTGTAATATCGATTGCACCTCTTGTGCACATGATATACTGCTGTGAGTCCTTCACTGCAGGACAATAACTAGGTCTGATCTTGTTCCCACTGCCTGTCAGGTGCAGGTCCCCCAATAGGCCTGCAACCTCTCCTGGCCTCTACCTTGTTCCGTGTTATGATGATTCCACCCCAGCAGGACGAAATTCAGTCCTGCTTGTACTCTGTTCTCTGTTAAGGTGATCCTCAACAGCATGTCAGTCCACTGTCACACATCATGCTGTGTTATCTCCATATGCTCCTTTGCTCAGTTACTGTCCCCATTACCTCCAGGCAGCCTTGTGTGCTCACTAATATCCTGAGATTCGTTATTAGAATTGCTGCTAACTTTCAGTTTGCCTGTATGACAGTGCATTCTGTTATACACTATATTCTAAGTTCTAAGTTGCTCGCTGTAATATGATCTCCCACAATACGGCTACCACCAATTTTATTGTGCTAATACAGACATCATACATGCTACTTAAGCTAATAAGATAATTTGGAGTAGTTGTCTCTGAATCACATCTATAACATGAACATCAGCTACAGTCAGCATTACCGTACTTGTGTCTGTAAGTACTCAGGCTGTGTGGTCATATACATGTATGATCACCAAGAAGCCCATATCACCATCTGGCCATGCTAGTGTTCCTTTGCATCATGCATCCATACTATCTAATGATATACATCATGTAGCGTCCAGTATATGCAGCCATAAGCATTGAGCACTAGGCTACAATTTTCTTCCTTGTTCTGACCTGCAGAGTGAACATGGCCTTTTCAGGTGCTGATTTTAGCAGTGATTCTGCCTCTGCAGCTAATAATTCACCTGTTGCACAGGGGCTATAGACAGTGCCTTCTGAAGAATGTAATGGCCCCCGCTATAAAACTGATGCCTGATACCAGTCCGCCTGTGTGTTGTGTAATGCAACAGACATCACCTGCTCTGGCAAGTAGTGCAGGCACAGGTACAGTGACAGGCAAAGCAGGAGACAAAGGTTAGGAGAAGAAACCAACTGATTACTGTAAGTATTCTGTGTGTGTTTGTGTGTGTGTGTGTGTGTCTGTGTCTCTGCGTATGTATGTCTGTGTTGTGTATACATGCTTTTTGTATGTATATCTCTATGTGATATGTGTGTGTGTTTGTGTATGTATATCCATGTCTCTGTGTGTGTATGTCTGTGAGGTGTGCATGCATGTGTGTCTGTGTGATCTGCATGCATGTGCCTGTGTCTGTTCATCTCTGTCCCTGTATGCATGTCTGGGTGGTGTGTGTGTGTGTGTGTGTGTGTGTGTGTGTGTGTGTGTGTGTGTGTGTGTGTGTGTGTGTGTGTGCACATGTGTGTGTTTATGTCTATGTGATGTGTATGTGTGTCTCTGAGTATGTATGTCTGTGTTGTGTATACGTGCATGTTTATGTATATCTCTATGTGATATGTGTGTGGGTGTGTTTGTGTATATCTGTGTCTCTGTGTATGTATGTATGTGAGGTGTGCATGCATGTGTGTGTCTGTGTGATCTGCGTGCATGTGCATGTGTCTGTTCGTCTGTGTCTCTTTGTATGCATGTCTGTGTGGTGTGTATACGTGTGTGTGTGTGTGTGTGTGTGTGTGTGTGTGTGTGTGTGTGTGTGTGTGTGTGTGTGTGTGTGTGTGTGTGTGTGTGTTTGTGCATCTGTGTTTCTGTGCATATACATCTGTGGTCTGCATACACACGTGCATGTGTGTCTGTATGTCTATGGGATGTGCGTGCAGGTGTGTGTGTGTGTGTGTGTGTGTGTGTGTGTGTGTGTGTGTGTGTGTGTGTGTGTGTGTGTGTGTGCATGCTAGGTTAACTAAGTATATGCACTGTCATTATCAGATTCATGTTATTCAACTGTATAGATTACAAATATTGACTTTCCACATAAATAAAAAAGTATTTTATGCAGGTGCATTCTATATGTGGGGGCTTCACCCCATGACCAGTTACTTTAATATAGTAACTCCATGATTACACATGTCTAGGGAAAGAGCAAACACCCTACAGCAGGTACTGTGTTTAAGCACTGACTGTGACTGAATCGCAAAGTTGCAACTGCAAATCAAGAAACTGAAAGAAGAAAGTAAATTGAGAACAAAATATACAAAACTTTAAACCCTCCCACAAACATCTTGAAGAACAGTTGAAATTAAAACTTCAAAACAACTTCCCAGCCAGCACTGCAGATACATATATATTTGTGGAAACTATCACCTTTGCATATTACATGACTGAATATGATTAACAGAAACATGGCCATCATTCTGTACTGCCTTCCACAAGTAAGGGCATGTTTTCCTCACCCCAAGTGCACTAAATACATACTGAGTTTGCATTATCCTGTAGTGAGTGACCAGTTCATGTGGTGTAAGCCCCTCATTTTTAAATCCACCTTACAGTTCAGGTCAGTCAGTCTGCCATGATGTCAACTTTTACCTTAACATGACCTTTCCCTTTAAGGACTAAAGAGCAGTAGAAATGCAAGCAGACACTCTGTAATGTAGGATTCCCTCACCTTTCTTTATCCCCCATTCCACTTAGCATACAGATCAGCGCAGAAATACAGGACACAGTGTGTATTAATTGCAGGGTTCACAGTACCCCACTATGGTACACCCAGTCTGCTGCCTTCCCAAGTCCCTTGCCTGTACAGTCAGCACTCAGTGCTGCTGTTCAGTGTGATACACAGTCTACCATACAGCATACTTGACATCTACTCATAGATATGGGATTCTGTTTATTAGTTACTCATTGGATGGTTCTGCAGCTGAGACACCCCCTATTGTGCATCAAGTTCACAGTAAGGTGGGTGCCTTGGAATCAAGCAAAATTCTGAAAATCTTTGAGCCTGCATTTAGTTTGCTGGCTTTTAATACTGGTAAGCCAAATTAGATCTCATTGTGATATCTGATAGTGTGAGACCAATCATGAAATTACGGCACCAAACGTCAGGATAACAGAAGGGTATGTAACAATGCACTTCTCAGTCAAACACTGTACTCCCCAATTGACAGTGACGTAGATGGGAATGTCACCTGATTACTACCTGATTACGACTTACTACCATCTCAGCAGAGGAAATAACAACAAGGTGACTCAGTCTCCTCTCATGGGCGTCACAGCTGTATATCTGAATGGTGGTGGAACATCACATGCAACTAAATAAAAACAATGTGCCTCTCCAAAAGATACTGCTCATCAGAATCATTGATGTAGGTCAGAATCATGCCTTGGTATAAGCTATAACTATCCTGTTGTGATGGACACTGCTGCAGGTTAAAAATCTTGGTACAACATCAAAAAGTTACTACAATGAAAACAATGCAGCTTATAAACAGACTCTCTGTTCCTTTTCAGAGGCATTGCTGTGAGTCATGATGTTTTTATTTATTTTTACCAGTTTGTTGACCAAGCAAGCACAGCAGACCCAGGTGCACCTTTTCAGAGGTGACCTATAAGCACTTTTTGCGGACTTGACTTGCTTAGAGTCACACAACAGGCAATTGAAGATGAAAGGAATCAAACTCTGTACTATGGGTGCAGGAAGCAGCTGTTTAATAGCCCATGCTTTAATCCTCTGCACTAACTGCCACTGTCAGGGAATTCTGTCAGACAGCAATTGTCCCCCTTCCCCAGTAATACTGCTATAAGCCACAACAGAATTGAAGTACTACATTAATTGACCATGCAGTTACACATCTCCTATATATATATATATATATATATATATATATATATATATATATATATATATATATATATATATATATATATATATATATATATATATACATACATGCTGTGCCTCACTTAATGGCATTATTATAGATGAGAATGATGCTAGAGCACTACTTCTTGCCATGAGGTCACAGACCTGTCCTGCCAATGGTCAAGGTAGTCCAGAAAGAGAGAGAAACCTCTGTTCCTTGTCATAAGCATTACCATAGATGTGGATTATGTCAGGGTAATGCATAATACCATTAAAGAGTAACATTAAGTATTAGACAATGCATTTACTTTTCATCAGTGGCACTGCCTTAATTTATATCGGTGCCAGAGTGCTACTCACTAGTATCAGGAAGTGGTAATATTGTCACTCAGGTATGTTTCCACTCAGCATCGATAGTTTATGCACGAAATGGTGCCATGACACTACAGTCCACCATCAGGGAGGAGCATGGCAAATGGAACACAATGATGTTCTACACATTAGTACTATTGTCGTTACCTATAACGGTGACAAATGACTGCAGTGTAGCAGCACAGCTATCAGACACCTGCTTCTCTGGCACTTCCTTAGGTCATTATAGCACCCGAGTATCTGCTGCTACAACAATGCACCATGGCAAGTAGTGAATAATTCATCTTTTAATCATGGTAAATATTTACCCAATGGATTAGGCCTTCAATTGACTCTTGGCCCTATCAGTGGTCAAAGTGATTTACCCACCATAGATAATTATATGAATTACCTATGACCCTGCCATGATGTATTGACATTACACAATGGCATTGTTTAAAAATAATGCCATTGTATAATGAACTGACCAGTGTTTCTCTCTGTGCACTGATATGAGTCAGTGGGGATGTCTTTCAGGTGTACTGTGCATGCTCACATCCAGAAACATGTTGATACATTTGCAGTACTTTTTTGTAATTGCAATTCTAGCTCACACATCACAAAGGGAAAGCTTTCTGTGGTAGTGTATCATCCCTTATCAGCTTTTTCCTACCCTCAATCTATATGAAATCTATGCAGCAGGTTATAACCCTGCCAGTCAAGGTCACCAGTCCACCATCTCTCAAAGAAAGATACCAAGGGAGGCCTTAGGGTTCTTACACATCCAACAGCATGCCTGTTATGTCCTGAAGAAGGCATGTAGTGGACTTTGCAGTTGACATCCTGCATACATAGTGATGTAATCCTGGTGCACCGCCACCCCTGCATAGACAAAACATCTGTCCTAGAGTCTGCCTAAATGCACACACTCCACCCTTTCCCTAGAAGGAAGGTGAGTGTGCATTAGCCTTATCATGCCCTTCCTTCTTGCACTAGCTCCTACAAGTGCCGAGGTGGCTAATTAAACTCAATTCATACTCAGAGCTTTATCTCTCTATGCCTACAGAGCTGGTATGTATTTTCAGTACTTGGAGTAAATGCACTATGTACCACAGTATGCAAATTAGGTAACGTCTTTTAAGCACCAGATAGGCCAGTAAAACAGAACAAAGAAAATAACAGGTATATTTATTATTTTAAATGAGATAACATTTGCAGCACTGGATTTACTTTTATATTCTCAAGCCATTTTTCTGCATTTAAAAATGGCAGTTATCATAAATCTGTTTGGTAATAGTACTGATTCATATGTGGTGGTGCTGCGGTAGCGTTGTCGCCTCACAGTAAGGCGTTGTCCTGTTCGATTCTCAGCTAGAGCGTCTTCTGTGTGGAGACATGTGTGAATGGGCGTAACTTCGTTGAAGGTTGTGCGTCAGGGCCGGCAACTGGGCACGTAAAAATCTACTGCCAATCATTAGCAGACCGGAGTTCTGCTGTGGCGACCCCTAACCGGGAAAAAGCCGAAAAGACACAAACTGATTCATATTCCAGTGGTGCTACGAAACTCTTTGGGAGGATATAATCAAGATTTACCTACCAAATGAAATGGAATGAATTTCAATAGCAGGTAAAATTTCCTCAGTAATAAAAAAAGGAATAGCTAACATATACATGGTCTGCTACCTCATAACTGGAATCATTATAGTTAGGAAAGAGAGCAGTGCATGAAATGCTACTTTCATAGAGTAACAGTACCATAAGAAAGACATTTTGTTTTTTCACCAGTGTGTTACCATACATTAGTCACAAATAGCCTGCATTGAGATGCACCACCTTCAAAATGGCATTCACTATGGAGCAGTGCAGTTATCATAATGCTTTTTTGTCCTTTGGTGGTATTGCTTTAGGTCTGAGTGTCAGTATAATATATACTTTCATTTAGATATAATGCAGTTGTCCATAACATGTTCTGCTCTTCCATTCAGCGATGTTGTTGTAAGCCAGAATAATGCCTAACAGTTACATGCTGCTGTCAGGGAACAGGATTAACAAGTGGCAATAGTGTGTACATCGGGTTAAAGTTTGAGTAATAAATTGCTATAACATAACCATTTGCTAATATTCTGCATTTATTGTTTTCATGTGCCACCTGCAAGGCAACACATCATGAGATGTGTCACTTTCTTCATGCAGTTCCTTCTGCCTGGCTGTTTTAGGAGCTGGTGAAGAAGGGTAGGAATTTGAAGTTAATGCTGGATTACCCAGGTGGGCTAGGCTGCTGCAGTGCCAGCCCCTAAAGAGTGAGTGGTATATAGCAGAGCATGGCAAGCAGCATTGCCACACTACAATCATGGGATACCTTTCATTGTGTTCACACAGAATTATGCATCTGCATTAAGGAAGGTACTACAGGCCCTTTTGTATACGACTGCACACCAACCACTGTGAGTGGGGTGGGTTAAAGACCCAAACACAGAAACTATTTATCCTCCAAGGCTACTGGCCAGACATCACCCTGCTCTTGCCTCAGCCAATTGTTAAAGAGAGTGAAAACTCGTAGAAGGAAGGCTGAAATATGTCAGGCAAGATGGGAGAAGAAGCACTAAGAAATAAAAAAGTTATTCATGGCTATCAGCCTGCATTTAATCTTGTGAATATTTTTAATAGCTTTTGCAGTTCTCAATATTCTGAGTTCATATTTTTAGCCTGTCATCCACTAATCCCTACCTTATGAAACATGCTACAGTCTCTGTGCAGCACTCACAGTGCATTATTACACTTCTTGCTAAATATTTTACATTCAAATTACTTCTGTTAGAGTCATAAGAAGGATTATTTGAAAATCTGTTGCAAAAAAAGCATTTTACTCCTTCGTAAGGCATGAGTCTAGATTGTATTTCCAAGCATAGTTTTATGTTAGGAATTTTTAATATATTTATGCTATAGGTGAATTGACTGTCCTTCAGACTTTCCACATTAATAATCCATCCCCAAAAAATTAATTCTACACTAATATCTCAACAGCAACAAAACTCTGACATATTTTATAACACATTTTCTCCACTGTTGATTGGAATTGTACCCATACTTGCCAAGACCCCAATAAAGCAGCTGAAACTCTTACTTCACCTTATTAAATAACAGAACAAAGTCTAATGGTAACATTCTTTAGCATAAATAATAGAGAATCTAGTATCTGAGCACCTTCTGTCTAGAAATATAAAGCATTGCTCCTCTTTTTAAATCTTCCGCCATAAATTGTAAGTTGAGAATTATGCTCCTCAACAACCCATGTTTAGCTGATTACATCCCTCAATTCGATTTCAAAACAATCATGTTTAAACAAAAATGAGCTCCTAGATAAAATTCCCAAATAATGTCCCCCAGGAGCAGACAGCTTGCAAACATGGGTTATTAAAATATGCCCTGAGCACATATTACACTGTCAAATAAATTGTTAAAATCAGACTGTAAAAATCATTAGGCTTTTCAAAATGACAGTCAATAACACAGGAAACTCAAGTTCAAATAATGTTTCTTTACTAATGTACATTAGGAGGCAAAAAACTATACAAAACAAGTATAGAGTTTTGACTGACATGATACAGGAAGTAAACTTCTTTAAATACACTATACATTCAAGCTGTCATATAGTCAATCCTCATCACTCCTATCCTTCCCTTCTGTAGACGTTTTTTTATTCGATCTGCAATCCCTTGCAGGGTTGCCACCTTTTAACAAGGGCAAAGTGGGACATGGGGGTGTGGTCAACATGATAGGGGTGTGGCCAACATGACACTGGCCACACCCCCACCACGACATCACCAGAGTTGTTAAAGGAGATGCAGTATTAGTTATGGATGCAACATTGTGACATTACAGCATACTGAAAACTCAAACCATTTAAATGAAGTGAACTATTACTGCACACACACTAATCGGTTGTAACAATAAACTTTAAAGGAATTAAAAACACACTACTCATTAAACAGACACTTGTTTATTTAAAAGTAAAATTCATAAACCATCCATTGCTATTCAGAAAGAAAACTTAAAAATCTACATACCACATACAAGCCAAGTATAAAATTAAGACTGTCAATTAAAGCTAAAGCAAAGAACACAACTACATACCCTAGTACAAATTAATGCTAAACAAAGAAAAACACAAAATTACATTACAATAAATCACTTTTTTAAAAGTGTATTTTGAATTTGATTTTATGGCTTGAAGAAGGGCCCGATTTGAAATAATATTCGAGTAAAAGTCACAACATTTCATCCGGTAATTTACACTCATCATGAGTTCAGCTTTTAACAAGTCCACGCTACATCGGTTTCGCACATCTGTCCATTTACCTTTCACCAGTGAAAAAACTCTTTCTGCAAATGCATTTGAGGGTGGTATAGATAAAACCCTAGCAATTACCGGATAGAGTGTAGTCAGTTCAGGCCCTTCTTTGAAAAGCTTCAGCCACTTCTCTCCTGGGGTCAAGCTTGTGTTACATAACTGTTCGAGAGGGCCTAATTGCCAAGTAGTCCCTAAAGATAATCTTCATCTACATCCTGCAGACTCAGGGCAGTGGTCACATTCAGCAAATCACTGAAGGCAAAGGGCTCATTTAAAGATAATTTAGATAGTGTAAACAAGTAGTTGCTTTCAGTATAATCAAACCACTGCTCCAGGTATTTCACTGCTGTCTCCAAGAAAACAATAAAGTCTCTTTTCAGTTTGTTAGCAGAAGTGCTGTCTAATGTGCTCATAAGTGCCCTAAGTTTCCCTCCAAAGAAAGCACCTTCAGCTCTTGCCTGCAGTTTTGCTTGAGAGAGACCATTACACAATAAGTTTCCATGGCAGTAAGTGCTGATTTTTCTAATGTACTTATGTGTTCATTAAAATCGACAAGAACAGCACAGAGAAAGTGCAGATAGTACTGGGGCAGTGTAGGCAATTCATTCTCACCATGCTCGTTACCTGAAAAGTACGACCATATCTGCCGGGGGGTCTCCTCTTCTCCCTGAGAGAGGAAATAGGACTGGAGCACTGTGAGATTTTTCACTACTCTTTCAATGGCTGGGAGTAGTGACAGCCACCTTGTTGGCACATGTCTTAACAGGCTCTCAAATTCCATGCCACAAAACTCAAAGAAGTCTTTCAAGTCTCTGGTCCTTGTGGCAGAACCAGAAAAGTGGCTGAAAAGTCTCATTACAAATGCTTCCACATCGTATGGTAGTTTTGCTGCAGCTTTTTTGGCTGCATTGTGAATAATATGGGCAAGACAGTTAGCTTTCTGGAGTGATGGGCACTTTTCTTTTAATCTGGTATACACACCAGATTTCTTCCCATAGTTCACACTGGCATTATCAGCCCCATAAGCTGAAATATGGTTCCAGGGCAAGGAATGCCTTTCCATAATGTTGGAAATTTGCTGTGAAATAGCCTGTGCAGATTCGTCAGGGTCTTCATAGAAGTCCAAAAGGCCATTCACCACCCCTTCTTCTTTATAAAAATACCTCACAACAAGGGGAAATAATTTTATGTTCCGCTTGTTGGAAGCATCTGATGAAATTGGAAATGGAGTACGTGGTTTTGAAGGTCATGCAGGAGGCATTCCAATGAGTGTGGCCCCAAAACATTTTCAACTATGGCTTCAGCCTTGGTTCTGCCACAAGATAGTTTCTTTGCAGTGTCTGAGTCACTGTACAACTGGCTGGCCAACTTTACTGCACAGTCCAAGCTGTTATATGAAATATTGTGCTTAACAGCATGGAAAACCTCAGAGGCTTCTGCTGCAATGATTCTAAGTTCTGGTCCCTCAAGGTTTGCATTCCTTGCCCACTTTGTCATCAGGTGAGTGGATTTAGCTTGAAGAATGGCAGTCTTATGTTGTTCAGTTGCCTCATGTCGTGCGACATCATTTCTTCCACCGTGGGTCACTAGAAATTCTCTCTTGCAGTACCTGCAGAATGCTTTGACATCAGTGCATCTCTCGATCCAGTCAAATTCTGTTTTCCAAACGTCCTGCCACTTGCACATTCTCTTTCTGCTGGTTGACTGTGATGAAGCTGCTGCTCTCTTCATGCTTGAATCTGTACTTACCTGATATGCAACATATTGACCAACACTGTTAGTAGGGTTCAGTAACATATTGCTGCACAGCACAAATGAACTGGCTTAATTGGCACAAAAACTGGCTCGAAAAACATTGGCATGCGAAAGAACTGGCTCGAAAAACATTGGCATGCGAAAGAACTGGCTCGAAAAACATTGGCATGTGAAAGAACTGGCTCAAAAAACATTGGCATGTGAAAGAACTGGCTCAAAAACATTGGCATGTGAAAGAACTGGCTCAAAAACATTGGCATGTGAAAGAACTGGCTCGAAAAACATTGGCATGCGAAAGAACTGGCTCGAAAAACATTGGCATGCGAAAGAACTGGCTCAAAAAACATTGGCACACGAACTGTCTTGAAAACATTGGTACATGAAAGAGCTGGCTTGAAAAACATTGGCATGTGAAAGAACTGGCTCGAAAAACATTGGCATGTGAAAGAACTGGCTCAAAAAACATTGGCATGTGAAAGAACTGGCTCAAAAAACATTGGCATGCGAAAGAACTGGCTCGAAAAACATTGGCACACGAACTGTCTTGAAAAACATTGGCATGTGAAAGAACTGGCTCGAAAAACATTGGCATGCGAAAGAACTGGCTCGAAAAACATTGGCATGCGAAAGAACTGGCTCGAAAAACATTGGCATGCGAAAGAACTGGCTCGAAAAACATTGGCATGCGAAAGAACTGGCTCGAAAAACATTGGCATGCGAAAGAACTGGCTCGAAAAACATTGGCATGTGAAAGAACTGGCTCGAAAAACATTGGCATGCGAAAGAACTGGCTCGAAAAACATTGGCATGCGAAAGAACTGGCTCGAAAAACATTGGCATGCGAAAGAACTGGCTCGAAAAACATTGGCATGCGAAAGAACTGGCTCGAAAAACATTGGCATGTGAAAGAACTGGCTCAAAAAACATTGGCATGTGAAAGAACTGGCTCAAAAACATTGGCATGTGAAAGAACTGGCTCAAAAACATTGGCATGTGAAAGAACTGGCTCAAAAACATTGGCATGTGAAAGAACTGGCTCAAAAACATTGGCATGCGAAAGAACTGGCTCGAAAAACATTGGCACGAACTGTCTTGAAAAACATTGGCATGTGAAAGAACTGGCTCGAAAAACATTGGCATGTGAAAGAACTGGCTCGAAAAACATTGGCATGTGAAAGAACTGGCTCGAAAAACATTGGCATGTGAAAAACTGGCTCGAAAAACATTGGCATGTGAAAGAACTGGCTCGAAAAACATTGGCATGTGAAAAACTGGCTCGAAAAACATTGGCATGTGAAAGAACTGGCTCGAAAAACATTGGCATGTGAAAAACTGGCTCGAAAAACATTGGCATGCGAAAGAACTGTCTCGAAAAACATTGGCACATGAAAGAGCTGGCTCGAAAAACATTGGCATGTGAAAGAACTGGCTCGAAAAACATTGGCATGCGAAATAGAGGAATGGAGCAAAAAAGAGTTTACAAACAGTTTAAGGTCAAATAGTAAATGAGGTAATGTAGCGGGCATTTTGGCCATTGAAGACTAACATTAACACAGCTTGTAGAAAATGAAATGCATTATTTTTACCACTGAACATGCCCACCACACCCCACAAGACAAAAAAGTTAACCATATTCACTGAACCAAAAAACAGTAAAATGAATGACAATGCACAGTGGATACCATAGACCTAATTTAGCTTTTGACCACAGCAGTTAAGAAATGTATGGCACTAATTTACACAGTGCAATGATCTATTAATAAACATGCCCAACAGCAGCACTGGTCATAATCTGATTATAATGAAAACAGTAAATAAGTATGTTGAAGACATCACTAAAACACAAAATAAAAACTTTGCTACTTAGACGCAAACTACCCTGTAACATGGTTTAGCACAATCTGAAATACATTGCATTAACTTCAGAGCATCCATCCACAAAAAATAAAAATAAATGGGAAAAAGTCCAAACATTTTAACTTTTAAAAATACTTCTTGCAAGAGAAGTAACAAACTACAATGTACAGCAGACTCCATGGGCTCCTTTTACCTCAAAACATAGCAATTAATCCAGCACAGCAATGCAATAAACAGGCCCAAGTAAAAGTAACACACCCATATTCACATTACAAGCAAAACAGTACATTTTAACCTTATTAAAATGCATAATAAATTAAATGCAAACATTTACAAGTATAAATGAAAACAATCTTGAAACAGCTTTGGCAAATTGGCAACGTGTACCTACTAGAATAATAAATGAATTACATTAACTGTTAACATTCCCCTCAAAAGGTAGACTTGTACCACAGACATGGACTTGCAGGAACAGGAAAAGTTACCTAAACAGTATATCGTAACTTCCTGAAAACAGCATTATAGTGCATATTTCCATACAAAAAATACAAACTATGCTCAAACAATTCCTATATGCATACAGACAATACCCAGAAAAAGCTACGACAATAGAAATGCATCACACTAAGTTTATATTTCACTGCCCCCCAACAGAAACAAACAACTTCTATACACAGTTCAGCCTTTTAAAAGTAATGCTTCCAAATCATACCCCCAAGCATAATAACAATTACATATACATTCAGGTTTTATCTCTTTAAAACTACTACACAAAAATATTAAACTAACTACTACAGATTTAAATATTGTACTGCACCCACCATCTGCCTTTAAACATTAAAAAAATTAAACCACAATATATTCCCATTTTAAACTAGTACAAAAGTCTCAAAATAACCACTGCACAGATTTAAATACTACATACTACATCCCCATCTACCCTAAACATTAAAAACTTAAATAAAGCACACTATTCCCATTTTAAATAACTAAAGCCACAAAATGCAATTATCTACTTACCACTCAGTTATTGCTGGGCTGGCTGGCTCCCTTGCTGGCTGGGCTGGCTCCCTTGCTGGCTGGCTGGGCTGGCTCCCTTGCTGGCTGGGCTGACTCCCTTGCTGGCTGGATGGGCTGACTCCCTTGCTGGCTGGATGGGCTGACTCCCTTGCTGGCTGGCTGGGCTGACTCCCTTGCTGGCTGGCTGGGCTGACTCCCTTGCTGGCTGGGCTGACTCCCTTCCTTGCTGGCTGGCTGGCTGGGCTGACTCCCTTGCTGGCTGGCTGGGCTGACTCCCTTGCTGGCTGGCTGGCTGGGCTGGCTCCCTTGCTGGCTTGGCTTCAATGCTGGCTTCAATGCTGGCTTCAAGTTTAATGCTGGCGAAAAATTCAGATCTTTTGTCCGGGCTGCTATAGAGCTTAGTGCTCTACAGCTGCGACCTTTATGGGGCTCTTCACAAGAAGTTCCCGCCCCCTACAAATAGCTGCAGCCAATTACTGTGCTGCATTACCACCCGGACCTAGCAGAGAATCCCTCTAACTGCAGGTCCGGGTGGTGACGTAGCCGCATTGCCGTGGAAAAACCGGAAGTATTTTCGGCTTTTCCGCGGCAATTTTAAAATGTAAGCGCAAAGGGGAAAAAACGGGACTTTTAAAGTCCCACGCTTGGTGAGCGTGGGAAGCGGGATGAGAGCACTCAAACCGTGAGTGTCCCGCTGACAACGGGACGGGTGGCAACCGTAATCCCTTGCTAAATGTCCCTTCTTCCCGCACTTGAAGCACTCACCTTTTCTCTTTCTTTCCTCAAAAACCTCTGAGTCTCTGTCAGAGCGCTTATTGCTCTGAGCGTTTCTCCTCCCCTTTTTACCTGACTGCACTACAAAGACTTCTGCTCCGTCTTCAGCTGTGAAGACCTGCATCTTCTTTTTCTTCTTACTGTTAAAGTGTCTTTCAGCATGCCTAGCATACTCCAGTAAGGCTTGTAGCCTACTCGTTCGATGATCTATCATATGCTTTGTAATAAAGCTACTAATAGGGGCAATGCAACCTTTCAAAAATGTATTTTTCAATTGTTGTTCATATGAGCTATCATTTTTCTGACTTTCGGGAATAGGCATACCACTATGGTTATTAAAACATAATCTACCAAAGTACCCATCCACAGTTTCATTATCTTGTTGTATGCACTGATTAATACAGGTCCAATCTGCTCTAGGATTCCATTTTTCAGTAATTCGGTCCGTAAGACCCTTCAACCTAGTGTCTAACTCTGCGTCACTATGTAGGAGGGGTTTAAGTTGCGCGTCACGCGCACTCCAGGTGCCACAAACCATGTGCCAGTCTGGACCTATAATTTGTCTAATAACTTTATCTACTTCTTCCCCATTTAAGTGGTAACTCAATCGCATACCTTGTAAATCTTGTATAAACTTTTCATGATTAATTTTCGGATGGGGAATCCCCTCTGTAGCCTTCCAGATATCTTCCGGTGTCCATGGTCTATACACTAAGAGGGTTGGGTCCTGGACTTCCTGTCCTGCCTGAGGGTTCGGTACTTCAATTAATGGACAGATTTCCTCACTCTCTTCTAGTGAATCCCTCAATTGAGTGTCCCTAAGTGTTTTACGTGTTTGGGATCTAGTCTCAATAGGTTCTCTTACAAATGGTTGTTTTAATGCCCCTGGTGCCTCAGGATAGCGTGGGGGAGGACCGGCCTGTCCTCCCGCTTCATATCCTGGGTAAAGTATCGGAGGGGGCGGAGGGGGAGGGGCCGTCGCTATTACTGTATTATTATCTTCTTTATCTAAGAATAATGCTTTCGCATTTTTAACCTTTTGTTCCCTTCGGTTTACTTCCTCAATCCACCTGTGTGCTTGAGGAACCCCCAACTGTCGCTGTTTTTTCGCCTGACCTTCTGCGTCAGATTTTAACTGTTTCAAAAGTTTCACCAATGAAACTTTGTCTAATTTACCATCAAATTCATATTTATTAACCCATTTTGCAAAATATCTCACATTATCTGCTCTCTGCAATTGCATATATTTCGCATCATCCGTCAAAGGCAGATCTCGCGATCTTTTAGTGCACTGATTTCCCATGTCTTAAAAAGACTGTTACGTAACCCTTCTCTTGTACCACGTGGTATCTTCTTCCCTGTATCCACAGTAGTGTCTAGAATGACTGTTTACTTTGCTTTGTTTTTCCCCTGATCTATGACCAAACGTACAGTACTTCAATACGTTCTCGTCCTGCTATCACAAATCTTAATAACAGTACACTGTAACCTGGTCCCTGATCTAAAACAAAGACAAAGAGGGAAACTCTCCTTACCTGAGCCTCCCATTTATGACTGCACGTTTTCTTCTTGGGATCCAGTTTTCCACTTTTCAGCCACAGATCAGAAAGTGGACAGCCTCTTTACACACAACAATTCAGTCGGAGGTCTTTTCACTCAAGAAGAACCATTTGTTTTGGCAGCTTCCCCTGCGCAGAATTATTACCACCCATGCACTCTGACCTGCAGCTTACCAAGGGAATTCTGGCTGAAGAAGGACCAAAATGTCAAATAAATTGTTAAAATCAGACTGTAAAAATCATTAGGCTTTTCAAAATGACAGTCAATAACACAGGAAGCTCAAGTTCAAATAACGTTTCTTTACTAATGTACATTAGGAGGCAAAAAACTATACAAAACAAGTATAGAGTTTTGACTGACATGATACAGGAAGTAAACTTCTTTAAATACACTATACATTCAAGCTGTGCCCACCTTACTGACGTGGTCAGTCACAGGGCACCTACATCATAACAGTCTACAATATTCTATTCATAAAAAGTGCTGAGGTTATACTTTTTAAAAACTTTCCCATGAGAATAATACAGCCTTGCAAGGCACCTGGTCAATTACAATGTCTTCCTGTAAATGTTGCTTCTTTCAAGGTTTCAGGCCAGTTCGAATACAATAGTCAGTTCATCTCTTAATACGTTTCTTTGTCTCTTTGGTAAGCAGCTGCACTCTATCTCTGATAGTGTTCACAAGGCCATCCTTCTCGGTGGAAGGAAGAAAGATATACATGCATACATATTTATTTCTCTCTAACCCAGCAGATAATAATTGCTGAAAGACATAAGCCTGCTGAGCTGGCTACTGCCAGGGTCAGAGGTTAACCACACTGCAGCTAAGTTTCAAGCAATTACATGCAAGATCATTTCTACTGCCATATTGTTAAATAGAATCAAATGCATTACATATTATACTGTTTCTAAACTTGCACTACATATATGTTTAAGTACATATTTTTCTAACGGTTTATATATGTTTAAGTACATATTTTTCTAACATTCTCCCTCCTTTTAATGCTTTTTATTCTATTCAGAAACATAAACAACATTATTTCATTCCCTAGTCTCTTCCTCTCTGGAACTTTCAACTAGGCAAGTCATTTGTTTTATATTTCAGAAAGAATTTCATTTGGTATCAACATATTCAACTCCAGGTCTTGATACATAGTCTCAGTTACAGATACATCAGTGAAGTCCCTAACTAATCTTTTCACACAGGGTATCCCGCAACAAACACATGCTCCCAATATGAGCAAAACTACACAAATAGCTATCAAAATATTCATTAGGATTGAACCCCTCCCCCCAAAAAGATTCTGGAAAAAGTTCGTCAGTGGGTTTGGGCCTGGTTCCGCCATTGCTGATACTTGCTGAATTACCTCTAGGTGGTCATTGATTTCGTGCTCATTATCTGGGATATATGCACAGCATTCTTCTTTGATAAGCGCGCACGTACCACCTCTCGCCGCTAGGGTGAAGTCAAGAGCCATTCGGTTTTGTAGTACAACAGTTCTCATTGCATTCAGTTCATCAGTCACAAGTTCAAGAGCAGAAAAAGTCGCATTGCTCATTACTTCGAGAAGTTTCGACAATTTCCTCAGTTCCCAGATCGATTTGACTGCTCCATAGGCTGGGATTATTCCAGCCCAGGATATAACACTGTCACTCAAGTCCATATGAGTCAATTTTTCTTTATCTTTTACGGATGAATGATCTTTCCAACCAGCTTCGATTTTACCCACTGGATTAGCAGGTTTCTTGACTGAGTTCCCAGTTCTCTGAGCTATATCTCTTACATTCCGTATCTTACCCAGAGGCAATTCTGCAGTATGTCTTATTGCTGGAACCAGATAACCCAAAAAACAACTGCCGGACCAATTCTCAGGTAACCACTTATATGCTTTTTTCCCACAAACAAAATAACAATTTTCTACTTTAGTACTGATGCGGGTTAACTCTGAATGAAACATTTTCCTGTCTATAACAGATAACTGTTTATACAATTCAGGATTTTTCTGTACATCTTTCAATGTTGTTTTCATTAAGCTTAAATACGAATCATAATTCGTGCTACAACTAATACTCTGATCTTTTGCTTTTATATAGCACTTATAAGACACAGTTATATTACAATTACTCCAACCAACTTGGAGCGTATCATTTTTGTAAAAACAAACAATTCCCTTTTGTGTAACAGGTAAGTACAGTGCCACTTTGTCCTGTGATCTCACAGAACCTGTATCAAAAAGTAGATTCTCCCAAGTCTCATTTATCCCCAAGGGGACAGCGGACATCAAAAGTCCTCCATATGCTGTAGGCATGGCTGTACAAACCCAACAATTTGAAATGTTCATAGTCTCTACATACACACGTTTCATAGCTAGGTACGTGTTAAAGTTTGGATGCCAATCTATGGCCAGTCCATCACGTTTCGTTATTTTTATCTGTGTAGTTATTTGCAGGAAAACCCCCAGCAAAAGAAAAGTCACCACCAACATGGTTAATAAGTGTATGATCAGTAGGACAGTAAACCAATGTCTTTGAGGTTGCTTTGTACTTTTATACACTCTGCCCCTGGTCATTCTGTCTCTGTGATATATCAGCTACAAAATGTTTGTCTAACTGGAAATTCTTTACCGGCTTGCAGTGGGTCAGGTGAACCCAGGACGACCTCTCCGCAACCTTTACTGCAGTAGGCGTTGCCAACAGTACTTGGTACGGACCTTCCCACTTAGGACTTGTCCAGTTTTTCTTCTTGATGACTTTTAACCACACCCAGGATCCTGGGGCTAGCACTGCGTCCGGCTTCATCTGTTCTTTATCTGAAAAAGAGTTTAACTGCAAAACAGTCTTATTGGTTAACAATCTTTTCATATAGCTGGCTAATGAGCCATCGACCTCCAGCTCTGCAGGCATAAGAGCTTTCCACTGTGGCACATAATATGCCCTTCCAAATACTACTTCAAAGGGGGTCAAACCCTTTACATTTGGAACTGTTCTCATGCTCAGCAATGCTAGAGGTAAACAGCAAATCCAATTCTTCTGAGTCTCACTCATCAACTTCCTTAACTTGTTTTTCAAAATCCCATTGTACCTCTCCACCAGTCCTGCTGACTGTGGGTGGTAAGCACAGTGATTCCTCAAGGAAATCCCAAAAAATCTCCCAAGTTGCTAAATTGTCTGATTGACAAAATGTGTCCCATTGTCACTGTAGATTCTTTCCGGTATGCCAAATCTAGGAATTATTTCCTTTACTAGGGCCTTTGCCACTGTTGCTGCATCCGGATTCCTGGTTGGAAAAGCTTCTACCCATTTTGAAAACATATCTATGATCACTAAACAGTATTTCTTTCCCTCACATTTATTCATCTCTATGAAGTCCATACAAATAGTATGGAACGGATATGGTGGTGTAGGGAAACTCCCTTGCTTCGGTTTGAATGCTCCCTGTGCATGATGTTTACTGCAAATATGACATGCTGCACAAAATTTTTGTGTGTAGTTCAGAAATCCATTATGTCTGGAATATTCTGTTAACTAACTGTACCATCCCCCCTGTTGAGACATGGCTCTGCCCATGGCTCAACAAAGCCGCATATCTAAATAAATTAGACGGTAATATTGGCTTTTTCTCTTTAGAGATGTACAATCCGTCTTCAAGGATTGCTCCTCGTCTTACCCACTTCTGTTTTTCTGCTTTTGTAGTTAATGTTTGCATTGTTTTTAACATTTCTAAATCTAAAATCTCAGAGGGTTGTAATTCCTCATTCAAAAGTAAAGTTTCTGAGTCTGAGGCTGCTTGCTTTGCAGCTGCATCAGCTCGTGCATTACCTTTTGAAATCTTATCCTGTTGCTTTGTATGAGCTGCACATTTACAAATAGCTACTTTAGTAGGTAACTGAATGGAATCTAATAAATTCAAGATTAGTTGCGCATGATTAATCGGTTTACCAGTGGATGTTATCATTCCCCTATTTTTCCACTGCTGCGCAAAAACATGCACTGTGGAGAAGGCATACTGACTATCAGTATATATGTTCACACATCTGTCTTTTGCTAAAGTGCAAGCTCGTGTCAAAGCTATCAACTCTGCTGCTTGAGCAGATAAGTTAGGCTGCAGAGGCCGGGCTTCTACAATCCCGACATCAGTAACTACTGCATAGCCTACTAGATTTTTCCCTGTAGGACCCTTCCTACATGATCCGTCCACATAAAATGTCACCACTGCATCAGCAAGGGGTATAGCAGTAAGATCCTGTCTAGGTAAAGTTATTTGTTCCATTTCCTGTAGGCAACTATGTGGTGTGCCATCCACAGGAGTCGGAAGTAACGTTGATGGATTTAATGTCGTACAACGTTCAATCACCATGTGAGGTTGACTCAGCAGTATGGTCATACAAGAAAGATGTCTAGCAGGAGTCAAAAATGCTATTTTCTCTTGCAGCAAAATTATCGCAACTGCATGAGGCACCCTCAAGGTGAGAGGGTGGAATAATACCATTGAGGCCGAAGCCTGTACTGCCATGGCAGCTGCAACAACTGCCTGTACACAATGTGGCAACGACCGTGCCACTGGGTCCAGCTGTGAAGAATAATAAGCTATGGGGCGTTGCTTACTTCCATGCTGTTGCGTCAAGACTGACGTCATATATCCCTGCTTACAATCCACAGTCTGAAAAAATCTCTTATGGTAATTCGGGAGCCCCAAAACTGATGATGAAGCTATCAATCATTTTAGCCTGCAGAAGGCTGCTTCTGCCACTGGAGTCCAATGTAATATATCTTGTGCTGCCATAGGTGTTTTAAATATTAAATCAGCCAATGGAGCCGACTCCAAAGCATAGTTTGGTATCCAACTTCGACAAAAATTAGTTGTCCCCAGGAAGGACATAATTTCCTTCTTGGTAGTTGGCTTGGGTGCTTGTAAAATTGCTGCCTTTCTGTCTTCATCTAATGTTCTACCCCCCTTGGATATCACATATCCCAGGTACTTGACCCGTGTTCTCCAAAGTTGCAATTTATGCTTGTTTACTTTATGTCCCTGTTCTGCTTAACATCTCAATAATGCTATCGTATCTTCCCTACATTGCTGCTGGGTAGGGGCCGCAAGCAGGATGTCATCCACATAAAGTAGAACTTGACTGCCCCCTGGTGGAGTAAATCCCGCCAGGTTGCTAGCCATCTCCTGTGCGAATATTGTTGGACTTTCACAGTATCCCTGTGGTAGTCGAGTATAGGTGTATCTGTTACCCTGAAATGTAAAAGCAAACTAATACTGACTATCTGGATGTATAGGTATTGAAAAGAAAGCATTGCTTATATCTACCACGGTAAAATACTTCTGTTGTGGCTTTAAATCATTCAATAAAGTGTGCGGGTCTGGCACCGTAGGTGCCCTAGGTATTATTGCATCATTTACAGCTTGTAAATCCTGTACCATCCGCCATTCCCCGTTTGCTTTCCTAACAGGAAATAGAGGGGTATTACATGGTGAATCCAAAGATTCTACCAGTACTCCTTTCTTTAGTAATGCTGCTATTATAGGCTTAATTCCCTGCTCTGCATCTTTTCTCAAAGGGTATTGTTTCTTCTGTGGTCTAAATGCTGACTTCGGTGTGATAGTTACTGGACCTGCTGTCCGAATAAGTCCTACATCTGATTTCCCTGTTGACCAAAGAGTGCTTGGTATATCACACAAGGCTTTTTCATCTTCTTCTAGTAAGAACATCAATCAGCTGTCCTCACTTTGCTGTAAGTGTACAGCTGGACGTGCTTGCATTAACCAATTCAGTTTTTGCTTTTGTATTCCTTGTTCTGTCAACTCTAAGTCGGTTTGTCTTTCCCATCTTGTCACTTTTTCACCTAGGTCTACCCATCTGGCATTCTTATGTTTGGTTAAACTGACATGTGGTAGCCAGTTGGATTTATACAATCCCGTGAATTCCTGAGGTAATGAAAAACTCACCACACTATTACCCTCAGTATCCCAGTACAGGGTTCGTAATACTAGCCTATTTGCAGGATTTCTGAACAATTTTTCCTCATATTCCTTATCAGGTCCTGGTGTACTACAATAGTACAGAGTACAATGTAACAAATGCTGTTGATCGATGTGAAGGGAGGGTACCTTACTGATGGCTACGTTCATCAGTTCTTCGGTCACTGCCCCTGGACCAGTCGTAACTAGGTCCTGGCTGTACCAATAGTAGGCTTCACCCTCCGATCGCATCACAAAAGTATCCATTTGTCTTTGTGCCTCCATACCCTTCATGGTAGGAACTACTGCTATGCCAAAAGCTGCATAAGGTCTCTTCCCAGTAAATTCACTGGACATTTTGCAGAAAGTACTATCTTACTTCTCTGGGTCATACCTGAAACAGGGTCAGTTATTGCTATATCATGGGAAAGTGGTTCCCTGTATAGCTGTCCGTTTGCTGCTTTCACTAATATGTAATCAGGTGATTCAGAGTGTTCCGGTAACTTTGAAGGATGTATCAAAGTCCGCGATGCTCCTGAATCACACAAAAATCTCACTTCCTTCCCCTCCACTAGAAGTGTAACTTCCGGTTTTGTGTCCGCCAAATAGAGCTCCAAGCTCAATAAGGCTAAATCTAAAACTTCACTTTCCTCATTATCTACTTGCACTTCCTCTATTCCTACTACTGTATTTACATTTTCTCCCTGCCCATTACTCTCTCCTGATGACTGTTGAATGTTATGACTATCATATAGTCAATCCTCATCACTCCTATCCTTCCCTTCTGTAGACGTTTTTTTATTCGATCTGCAATCCCTTGCTAAATGTCCCTTCTTCCCGCACTTGAAGCACTCACCTTTTCTCTTTCTTTCCTCAAAAACCTCTGAGTCTCTGTCAGAGCGCTTATTGCTCTGAGCGTTTCTCCTCCCCTTTTTACCTGACTGCACTACAAAGACTTCTGCTCCGTCTTCAGCTGTGAAGACCTGCGTCTTCTTTTTCTTCTTACTGTTAAAGTGTCTTTCAGCATGCCTAGCATACTCCAGTAAGGCTTGTAGCCTACTGCTCGATGATCTATCATATGCTTTGTAATAAAGCTACTAATAGGGGCAATGCAACCTTTCAAAAATGCATTTTTCAATTGTTGTTCATATGAGCTATCATTTTTCTGACTTTCGGGAATAGGCATACCACTATGGTTATTAAAACATAATCTACCAAAGTACCCATCCACAGTTTCATTATCTTGTTGTATGCACTGATTAATACAGGTCCAATCTGCTCTAGGATTCCATTTTTCAGTAATTCGATCCGTAAGACCCTTCAACCTAGTGTCTAACTCTGCGTCACTATGTAGGAGGGGTTTAAGTTGCGTCACGCAGACTCCAGGTGCCACAAACCATGTGCCAGTCTGGACCTATAATTTGTCTAATAACTTTATCTACTTCTTCCCCATTTAAGTGGTAACTCAATCGCATACCTTGTAAATCTTGTATAAACTTTTCATGATTAATTTTCGGATGGGGAATCCCCTCTGTAGCCTTCCAGATATCTTCCGGTGTCCATGGTCTATACACTAAGAGGGTTGGGTCCTGGACTTCCTGTCCTGCCTGAGGGTTCGGTACTTCAATTAATGGACAGATTTCCTCACTCTCTTCTAGTGAATCCCTCAATTGAGTGTCCCTAAGTGTTTTACGTGTTCGGGATCTAGTCTCAATAGGTTCTCTTACAAATGGTTGTTTTAATGCCCCTGGTGCCTCAGGATAGCGTGGGGGAGGACCGGCCTGTCCTCCCGCTTCATATCCTGGGTAAAGTATCGGAGGGGGTGGAGGGGGAGGGCCGCTATTACTGTATTATTATCTTCTTTATCTAAGAATAATGCTTTCGCATTTTTAACCTTTTGTTCCCTTCGGTTTACTTCCTCAATCCACCTGTGTGCTTGAGGAACCCCCAACTGTCGCTGTTTTTTGCCTGACCTTCTGCGTCAGATTTTAACTGTTTCAAAAGTTTCACCAATGAAACTTTGTCTAATTTACCATCAAATTCATATTTATTAACCCATTTTGCAAAATATCTCACATTATCTGCTCTCTGCAATTGCATATATTTCGCATCATCCGTCAAAGGCAGATCTCGCGATCTTGTAGTGCACTGATTTCCCATGTCTTAAAAAGACTGTTACGTAACCCTTCTCTTGTACCACGTGGTATCTTCTTCCCTGTATCCACAGTAGTGTCTAGAATGACTGTTTACTTTGCTTTGTTTTTCCCCTGATCTATGACCAAACGTACAGTACTTCAATACGTTCTCGTCCTGCTATCACAAATCTTAATAACAGTACACTGTAACCTGGTCCCTGATCTAAAACAAAGACAAAGAGGGAAACTCTCCTTACCTGAGCCTCCCGTTTATGACTGCACGTTTTCTTCTTGGGATCCAGTTTTCCGCTTTTCAGCCACAGATCAGAAAGTGGACAGCCTCTTTACACACAACAATTCAGTCGGAGGTCTTTTCACTCAAGAAGAACCATTTGTTTTGGCAGCTTCCCCTGCGCAGAATTATTACCACCCATGCACTCTGACCTGCAGCTTACCAAGGGAATTCTGGCTTAAGAAGGACCAAAATGTCAAATAAATTGTTAAAATCAGACTGTAAAAATCATTAGGCTTTTCAAAATGACAGTCAATAACACAGGAAGCTCAAGTTCAAATAACGTTTCTTTACTAATGTACATTAGGAGGCAAAAAACTATACAAAACAAGTATAGAGTTTTGACTGACATGATACAGGAAGTAAACTTCTTTAAATACACTATACATTCAAGCTGTGCCCACCTTACTGACGTGGTCAGTCACAGGGCACCTACATCATAACAGTCTACAATATTCTATTCATAAAAAGTGCTGAGGTTATACTTTTTAAAAACTTTCCCATGAGAATAATACAGCCTTGCAAGGCACCTGGTCAATTACAATGTCTTCCTGTAAATGTTGCTTCTTTCAAGGTTTCAGGCCAGTTCGAATACAATAGTCAGTTCATCTCTTAATACGTTCCTTTGTCTCTTTGGTAAGCAGCTGCACTCTATCTCTGATAGTGTTCACAAGGCCATCCTTCTCGGTGGAAGGAAGAAAGATATACATGCATACATATTTATTTCTCTCTAACCCAGCAGATAATAATTGCTGAAAGACATAAGCCTGCTGAGCTGGCTACTGCCAGGGTCAGAGGTTAACCACACTGCAGCTAAGTTTCAAGCAATTACATGCAAGATCATTTCTACTGCCATATTGTTAAATAGAATCAAATGCATTACATATTATACTGTTTCTAAACTTGCACTACATATATGTTTAAGTACATATTTTTCTAACAGTTTATATATGTTTAAGTACATATTTTTCTAACATACACCCTCTTAAACAACCAAATCTCCACTCATATTTAGACTAATTGCAATCTTTCCCACCTACAAACCACCAGAGAAACTAATACACAATCATCTAGCAAACAGCATAAAAAATGGGATCTTACCTATAAAGCAACAAGTATTTTGGACTAATTGCAATACTATAATTGCAGTATTAGCATTAACAGATAATATTTGTTACTGCCTCACCCTATCTATCCAATCCATCCAGGGCAGCTAATGATAAAACAGTCCTTCTGTCAGAACTTGAATATAGTCTATTCATAATAGCCACAACCTCTAAGAAAGACTCCTCCACACTGCAGATTATCAAAAACAAAATCTGGTGATTCATCGCTAACTTGACCAACTAATGAGCACCACTGCCTCACCCTCAAAAAGGCCAAATGGCTCACAATCTCGCTCCTCTTCAAAGTACTCCAACATAACAAATTCCCACCAGTAGCTGCCAAACTTTATACTAAGCACACATACTTTACAGCCTCAGATGCTTTTCCCAAACAATCCTCTCACACACACACACACACACACACACACACACACACACACACACACACACACACACACACAAAGGAATTACAATCCCCCTACCTTTAGGGGTGAACTTAACAAATTCCTCTACACCCAATCAAACTGCACTTGCTGATCAGAAGGCCACTTCATATAAGGGCCTCCTAACCTCTAGCCTTACTTACTCTCAGCTTTTAATTCCACCTCCCCCATTCTCTCCTGCACTAACTCATTACCACACAGTATTTCCACCAGTAAGTAAACCTGCAATACAGTCATGCAAAATTGTAAAGTGTGCATTTTTCTCATAATTGTTGATAAATCTATTAATTGCTATCCTACAGTTTTTATTATATTACTTTCTGTTCTGTTTCTGATATGCACTGCTCACTGAAACTCTGTTTCACTTTTTTTCTACTATGTGAATTATTTCACCTGGGCAATATCTGCACATGGTCAGTTGTGATCAGTGTACTACTCAAGTAAACAAATGTAAAATAAAAATAAAATATCCTTACTACCTTGGATAGAGGCCTCCTCATCAATGAAGTATTTTTTACCTTATTAAAGCAAATAATGCTTTATGGTTCAAATCTTTCCCTACAATTGTATATCTATGCCAAAATAAGCCTCTCCACCCCTATCTCTTCTTTCTCGACCAAAGGGGTTGGTTCTATTGCAACCACTTTTCTCCTTTTACATTAACAATCTCCCAAAAGATTGACTTCAAATACCACTTTTGCTCTATACAGATAATATAGTAAT
This sequence comes from Protopterus annectens, assembly GCF_019279795.1. Lineage (NCBI taxonomy): Eukaryota > Metazoa > Chordata > Ceratodontiformes > Protopteridae > Protopterus > Protopterus annectens. The sequence goes on along the minus strand of NC_056743.1, from coordinate 1,714,583,090 downwards.
ATACTGGTCTGAGACTTCACACTTACAGATAAAAGCACAGCTAGAAAACAACTGCCAGTCAGGAGCCATCTGCCATAGCTCTAAAATTATCCTTAGTTCTGAAAACCATGCTTTTTGTACACTGGGATAGGATACATGCCTAGCACTTGAGCCCACTGTTTCTCTTCTGTTACTCACACAGTTCAGACCTCAGTTCTAACTTACATTGTGGAAAAACCTATTCATAGCATTCATGTAGCTGGCAGATGATGAGCCCAAGGGCCACAACAGCCTTGCCAGGGAGATCAGCACAACATGCACATCTGCTATACATAGCAGGGAGAAATTTTTTACCTAGATTCCTACCAACATTATGATCACAGCTGAAAGTATGTCATATGGTGACAGATTGGAGGTTAATATGTGCAACTAAAAGTCTTTGATGAAACACCATCAGAAGGCCAAACAAATGAATGGCAGGCCTCTTTCAACAGGAAAATCCATTCAGCTAAAGATATTGCAAGCTTGCCCCTTTTTCCATTTTGGCAAGTTATGAGAGCCTGGAAGAATTTGAAATCCCGGTTCCCTTCTTGCAAGTATATTTGGGTATATGCACTCCCCTACCCTACCCTGAGTCAACAGACTGCAACAAGCTTGAGACTGGCCTGAACCCAAGGAACAACCCTTTGAGTCACCTTGGTGTAGCTCAGTGGCTGCACGCTGGATGAAGGACTCTTCTTTGCAGAACAATGTATGTGTCCAGCACAGCTCAGTGATCCAGGCTGAAGAGGCTCCATTAGGTCTTCCCATGCAAGGACCTGTAGTTCAGTCCATAGACTTCAGGCAACTGTTTGGAGTCTGGTGAGCTCTAGTTTCATGGGTGACAGAAAGTGCCCTTAGGGAGCCTGGAATTATACCACCAGGCCTACTGCAGGTCTCTCATGTCCTCCTGCCACTGTTTACAGGTGTGCCATCAAGCACTAGCTCCCTGTCAGCTGGTCTCTATCATGTGATTGTTATATGTTAAACCCACACATTTCATCCGTGCACAAAAATATCTCTGATGGAGTGAATAGAAGCTGGACCACTCCCTTACCCTGGGACTCCTATAAGGATTGAGAGGACACAGAGGCCATTATCAATAAGACAGATGATCAATCCTTCAGGCAAACAGTGAAGCTCAAGATGTCTTTCCCCAAGTAATGCCTTAATGAGTTTCTGGGTAATAAGGAAGAGGAACCTGGAGTTGTCCCATGCCCCACCTTTTGAAGGCCATTATCAAGGACACCACATATTTAGCGAATGAGCACCCAGGTTATACTCCTTTCTTAAGCAGGAGTTCAGGTATTCCAACATGAATGCCACATGTAATATGGGTGTTTTATTCAGCCAGCCTTCCTGTATTTGGTGGATGGCCTCTTGAAGATACAGTAGGGTCTCATCACTACTGAGAATCTGGGGTCTATATTAGCTGAGCAAAAGTCTGTTTATGTGAATACGTAAACAGCAACACATATTGCGTGAAATGGACTTATAGCGAACATCCAAAACCGTGATTGCAGAAATGTCGAATTGCCATGGTAGGCCTATCTGTGGAATAGCTGTATAAGGTAAGTGTTGGATAGTTACGGACTTTATGGTTAGGGTGGGGGTTAAGGTAAGTGCATAGATAGGTTATGTATGTTAGATTTAGTGTAGGGTTAGAAATAGGGTTTTGTTAAATGTATGTTTGTGGATTATTTATTTTGTTTGTGTATATTTTCATAGGGGAAGTGTGCGGTAGTTACGGACCTTAGGGTTAAGGAGAGGTTAAGGATAGTGCATAGCTAGTTGTGTATGTGGGGTTTAGTGTAGGGTTAGAAGTAGGGTTTTGTTAAATGTATGTATATGGATTATTTATTTTGTTTGGCTATATCTATGTAGGGGAAGTGTGCGATACTTACAGACCTTAGGGTTAGGGAGGGGTTAAGGATAGTGCACAGATTGTTGTGTAAGTGGGGTTTAGTGTAGGGTTAGAAGAAGAGTGTTTGTGCTTTACTTTTAGGGTTAGAAGTAGGGTTTGGTTAGTGTATGTATGTGCTTTATTTATTTTGTTTGGGTAGGTAGTATGTAGCAGGTGGTGGGGTTGGCCGAGTATGACAGTTCGACATTTAAAATTTTACGGTTTAGTGCATTCGGGATATTAGCAGTTCGAGCAATAGGTGTCAGGGTTTTAGTATTCGCTTAATAGTATTTTTGCTCTCGTAATATAGACCCAGAATCTGTACAGTCTTGCACTGCCCACCTCTATCTCATCTTCTTCAAGACCAAGACAGCCTATTAAGAAGAATTTTCCTCAAAGACCAAGGAAGCCCATTGAACATCACATGTCCATGCTCTTCCAGTAGTGGTAGCTAAGTCACACAGGATAACCATCTGGCTCAACAGTCAGAGTCCTGGTTAGTTCTCTGAGTTCACCCTGACTTGCAGCATCCTTAGAAAGGGCCAGATGATATTTGATATTATCATGATTAGCCAGTTCTTAGAGTTCCTAGAGCCTTCCTAGAAATGTCTCTACTCCGATAGCAAACCATCTCAGCAAAAACTATAGAAGGAGGTCTCTTCTAGGAACTATACCCCTCAAAGGGATGTAAGGACTGTCCCATCTTCTGAATGAAGTCAAATATTCTAGTCCTTATACTTCGCAGCTCCATGGAGGATAGAAGGTTTCCCCCACTCTGGACCACAGCAGCTTCAGCAAGCCCATCCAATGTGTCAGTTTCAAGATAGTGACTGACCAGGAGGCCATGCTTATGTTTTTTAGGGTACCTGGATAATGTCATAGAACATACTATACACCTTTTGAAGCATCATTGTCTGTGATCCTCACATGAGATTTCTTCAGTTCACCTTGTTTGGGCACCACTTTCAAAAAGTACTACAGTACAGACTTTCCTCTGGAACCAGAGTCTTTACCAAGGTTTTTGGATGTGTTAGCTAAAGCCTTCTAGAAGAGGAAGTTCCATGTTTTTCATTTTCTGGATGACGTAATTCATCATTAATGAACTTCTTGGTAGCACCCCTGCAGTCAATGTTGATGTGGCTGCAGTCTCAGGCTGGGTAATCATTAGCTGGTAAAAGAATAATCTGGGTCCATATCTTATATTTGTCAAATGTTAGACACTGTTCTGCATCAGTCGTTCCTGCCCATGATGTTGGCAGCCTGGGTAAGGACACAATGAAGGATCCAAGCCGGGACTCTCCTGTGTCTTTTAAGATTGATAGTGGACACAGTCTTCATGAAGTAATCTGCACATCTGAGGATGCAGGTGATACAGTAGGCTGTGAAACCACCAAATGCTTAGTTATCATGCACTCATTAGTCTTCAACTAGTGTCACACCTGTGTGGTGGATAGTCCCCATCAATGTTCAGATAGGCCTCCCCTCCTGCAGCCAAACTGATTGAAGATACTGAGGATGGATACTTCACTGACAGTGTAAAGCATTTACCTTGGCTTCTCTATGGTACAAGCCAAATAGTCCCCCTGGAGAGAAGGCTCATCCTTATCAAGTTTGAGCACATTAACAAGCAAACAGGAGAGTAATCATACCTTCTGTTCAAAGAAGTGATGTGGGTCTGGCTGAAGTTCCATAGACAGCAGCATCAAGCACAGCAGTTCACAACTCAGATGAAGTAAACATGGTGGCTGACTCTCTGAGCTGTTCTTATATTCCTGTCCTGGAGCTGAAGATATGGGAATTGTATCTGGTTTGGTTTGAGCTTTACTTTTTAAATTGCAACTAAGGTCTCTACGAACTCAATTGTTCTGTTGCTTTGTTACTGTCAGCATTGCTACTGTTGCAGAACTGGTCTCCTATTTATACAAGTTGTAGACAAAGTGTTACAATGTATCATTTTTCCAGTCTGACTTGGTGCTTAGTGTGCTTCGTGCTGCTAGCACTTACAGATGCTATAGTATCAAACTGGGTTGCTACTCCTCATCACTTTTGTTTAGTACATACTTTTAGTTAAAATTTATGCTAAGCAGTCTGACTGAGTGTTCAGTGATTCAGTTTGAAGGAAAGCATAAGTTAAATACAGGACACCATATCACGGCTAAAAGTCCTGTTTTGCTGCCAAGTCAGAGCGATCCTTAGTTGTTTTAATTGCTGTACCACGAGAAATATTATAGCGATGTAGATATGTAAATGTCTGTGTTGTGATATCTAAGTACTGTCATATGCAACTGCTGTGATAGTTTACTACTGCTATATCTGTGATAGAACTGTCTCTTTAAATTTATGGGCTACCTAAATTATCCTGTACATAACACTAAGTAAGCTTTTTTTTATGTCAAGGGCTTCATATGTGAATGCATAACAGTTGCCTGAGCCTTTTTTACTAAACACTTTGTACCTGTGTAAATAGTATAACGTGCTGCTACTCTTAAACCCAATATCCTTCCTGCCGGGGTGATAATTTATTATTTCAGTTATTTTTTACAGCACTTCTCATTCCCCTTTCAGAGACCTTAACGTAATAATTCTTTTTGTCTCCATATTTTCATTTAGTGACCACTGTCCCTGCGAACGGGTTCTCTCTCAGTCCCCCACTTGCTGAATCCTTGGCCATTGACCACATCTGCAGTTAAGAAACCAGCCACAAGGACTCAAGGGCTTTAAAAAGAAAATAAGTTACTCTATGTGTCTAGATACGTTTCCCTCTTAGCCTGCTACTGTACAAAGTACCTGGTCTAAAGCAGAAATAATTGGCTCTACCCACGGCTAGAGACAGCAGCTGCTCCCCACCCACATCAGCTGTAAATACATTCCCCAGTTAACTTTTTCTTTTTAGTTATCAGTAAACCAAGATAAAGCTCTAGGCGAAAAAAAGGTAACCCAGTGGATACACTGGAATTGCCCACTTGTAAAATAGAGGCAAAAAGGTACTTAAGCTGCCACTTTTTGTCTGCTTCAAACTGGGTGTCTACCCAGAAAGGACACAGCTGAAATCAGGTCTATAGATTGTTTTTCCCTACTAGATTCTAATTACTCTTAACAATTTGGCTATTTAGACACTTATCCTGTAATCATTAGCCTGGGGGGTTCTACCTTCCAGCAGCCTTTTCAAGACTGCGCTCAAATTTCACTTAAATTTGCATTGGCTTTGTCCTTGTTCTAATCCAGACTAACACCCCCACCCTTTCCTCCCTCCCCCACCTAGACTCTTAACCCAACTATACTACCGCCACTACTAACTACAGTCAGAATTAGCTAGTTGTCTTTACATACTTTAAAATCTTGTCTGATAACTTTTCTTACTAATATTATAAACAAGAAACTATCTTAACTTGCCACAATTACTGTATATACTGTTGATAATCAATATCTTGTTATTCTATTAAAGCCAACAACCTGTAATGTTGTTTACTATTGCTGCAACTTTGTATCTCTATTTATCATGTACATGATGTGGAGCTTTTCCCCCCGGGCATCCGCTGAAAAAGGACCTGCATCCAGTCAGAATTTCTTGGTAAACAAATGTAAATAAATAAATAAATAAATCTTGAATTTAAGCACTCTGGAGATCCATCTATTCCTGACCAAGAGAATGAGGTCTTCACCAGGAGTGGCCTTAGGTCAACTGGTGCCCTAGGCAGAGGGCACAATGGCATCCCCCACCACACCACCCAGTGCCCCCATCCTGGTCTACCTACACCAAATAAATACTGGTAAAGTGCCCCCACTAAAGTGGTGCCCTAGGCGACCACTTAGTTGGCCTATGCCTAAGGCCGGCTATGGTCTTCACCTCTTCTACTCAGTACAGCAGGACAAACGGGAGTTCACAATGTATGTCTTCTCTCTCACAGCAAGAGAAGTTCCCGTGCACTTTTTTCTTTTCCCTTTGACTCCATACCTCATTAAAACAAAATCAGCGAAGAAAGACCACAACTTATCTTACTCTCTCTCTCTTCCATCTCTCTCTCTCTGTCATGCTGTCTAAGAAGAATCTTGTGGTTTCAGGTTGTAAAGTACCTGATTTTACAGAATCTTGCAACATTTGTCTTCACCTCTGGACCTAGCTCTCGCAGTAAACCTTCTGATGCCTTTAGATCTTGTGACAGGAGTTCCAGAAGTGATTGACACTTCCAGAAAGTCCAGGCAGGCAGAGCTTCAATAAAGGCTGTGTAATGAAGGAAACCACTGGTCCAAAATGTAATTGTATGTCTTTAAAATAAAATAAATTTACATCTAAGGTTTACAGAAACAAGTGTTTTTTAAATTCCTATCTGCACTATGAGAGTAACCACCCTAGCTTTCAGAAACATAATATTGTTAAGGGACAAATGGTAAGAGTTGCCAGGATTACGTCTGAAAGGAATGATTTTATGCAGGAGTTGGACCATGTCCACTCTCTCTTTTTTTTAGAAAGAGGGTATCCACACAAACTGATTAGAGCTATTAAGGAACAAATTTTACAGGGATGGGGGAATACATACACACCACTTCTGTGTGGTGAACCTTTAACAAAAACACAGGGTTCTATATTGAGTGCATTACCTGTCACACCATACTTTGTAATGACTTACGATCAGGATACATGGTGGATTAAGAAAACCATAAACAGAGTTTGGAACATGTTCCAAAGAATGCCAAGTAGGTTGGACATTTTCAACAAATGTTTGAAATATAGTTTTAAGAGCAATCATAGCCTTAAGGAGTTATTGGAAAAGAAGAAGGGTACTACTGTTAATGGGACCACTGTAAAAATGGGGACACACAACAGTGGAAGATGTTCCCAATGCACTTTTATGGCTAATTGCAAAGTTTTAGAGATTCCCAGTATACCCTTCAAGTTAAAAACTATGACATATAGTAGTTGTTACTCCAAAGGGGTTGTTTACCTGGCATATTGTAAATTCTGTTGGGCATATTACATTGGTAAGACTGAATGTAATTTGAAACAATGTGTCTGCGAACATATGTATGACATTAATAGGAAGAGAGAAACCAATGCCTTGTTCCGACATACTATCGGTTGTACCCAAGCAGATTTTAAATTCTGGGTATTGGAAAGGGTGGCTACCAGTTATAGAGGTGGGGAATGGGAAAACAGGTCAGAGTACAGGGAAATGATATGGCAGTTGTGGTTAGATGCCTGTACTCCACCTGGTATGAATAACCACTTATCACTTCTACCTGCATTAAAGTTAAAGGCATCTAAGCCTAAAACGGCTAAAAATAATAAATAAAACCAAATGGCCCTGTAACAATTAGATTGTTTATACCATTGTGGATTTATATTATTCATGTTATTTATATGCATATCTTTTTATGTATATATATATATATATATATATATATATGTGTGTGTATATATATATATATATATATATATATATATATATATATATATATATATATATATATATACGGGTCCCATTCAAAAGACCGAAACGCCGATTCCCCGACGCGGAAATCACCGACGCCAGATGACCGACAGGTACGTATACCGACAGGGTGATTCACGACAGTGGAAAGACCGACAAGGGTAATCTGATCGCGACCGTAAGTGTGCGACAGTGACGGAGGTAGGAGTGGTCAGGTAAGTGAGTTAGGGTTAGGTGCAGGTAGGTGATGTACGTTAGTGTCGGAGCTTGGGCTAGGGGTGTGTAAGTGAGTTAGGGTTAGGGTGCAGGTAGGTGATGTGTACGTTAGTGTCGGAGCTTGGGCTAGGGGTGTGTAAGTGAGTTAGGGTTAGGGTGCAGGTAGGTGAAGTGTGCGATAGTGTCGGACCTTAGGGTTAGGGTTTGGGTCAGGGCTAGTGTGTATGGTATGTAGTGTCGCGTGTTGTTTACGTTCCGTGTGTCGGTGATTTGGTGTTCGGTGTTTTGCGTTGTCGGGTTTGTGTCGGGTTTGTGTGTTTTCGGTTATTTGCCGGTGAGTTTTGTGTCGGGAATCATGTCGGTCTTTAGAAGTAGACCCATATATACGTATATATATATATATATATATATATATATATATATATATATATATATATACATACATACATACATAAATTTTTTAATACAGGTATATTACAACATGTAAGTTACATCAGCACTTTTAATACTGTTTATCAACATATATTGTTTATAAGGATATCATAGATGCTTTGTATGAAATGTTTTTAAAGGATGGAGTTGTTCTTATATTAGTAGTTCATTTTATGCTTTTAGCCCCTTTTATGTTTTATGTACTAAGTCTATTTATTACAAGTTACAAAATTTATTTATTTATTATATAGTGGTTCAACATATGGTTATTAATTTTTTTCATATATAAATGAAAATGAGCTTATTTATATCTATTTTTATATATATGTTTTTAAAAAAATACAGTCTGTATTCATTTGCATGGAATATTGAACCAATTAATTTATATCTAATTAGGAGGCATGGTGCTGTTCAAAAAGCTGTGTAGTGATAGGTTTCCTGATTCTGACGAAGTCTTCTATATGAAGATGAAAGTGCTTCATCTTACTGTGTAAAATCCAATGGTGTGATACTGCTGTTTTTATCCTGTATTGGGAGGTATTAAAGACTTACAATTATGTTTTGGACTAGTGGTTTCTTTCATTACACTGTTGTGTTTTTCGTTTTGAGGAGGGACAACCTTTATTGGAGCTCTGCCTGCCAGGATTATGTTCTTTATAGGTTCATAGGTTCATAGGTTCATACTAGGCTATCTGCCCTAGGGCATTTATAAGCCTAGCCAGAGTTGTGTGGCTTTCACCACCCCTTAGGTTGAAGAATACTATACCCATTAGTTTGCCGTGCCTCTGTCCAGCGGTGATACAGAGATGATTCCTGGGGTAAACCTACGATCTCTCATCCACTGGTCAAGATTCCTCTTGAACAGAGCCAGCGAGGTGCTCTGTCTCACATGGACCGGGATTCTGTTCCACAGCATAGAAAGTCTCTGGCTGATGAATCTGTCCCTCCAGCATGTCCTATTTATATCCGTGTTGACGTTTAAGTCTCTTGCTCTTGTGGCTCTGGTGGATTTGGATTTTTTGAGGTGGAGCATGTCCATTAATTCCGGGTTGGACATGGCCTTGTATGTCAGGCACAGGTCACCTCTGAGCAGACGGTATGCGACTGAATAGAGCTGGAGTTTCTTCAGTCGGGCAGCATATGGCATATTTTTGAGCCCCTTTATCCTTTTGGTGAGGAACTTTTGGGGTCTTTCCAATTGCTGCAGGTGTCGGGTAAGATACATTCCGAATGGGGCATTGTACTCAATCATTGGTCTGATAAGTGAAGAGTACAGGGAACAATGACCTCCCTTGATCTGGATGTGAATCCCTTCATAATCAGGTGGGCAATGTGGAAGGTCCTCCTAACCACTTTGGCAATGTGAGTGTCAAAAGAAAAGTTACTGTCAACTTGGGTCCCCAGGTCCCTGATAACCTCTTCTGTGCTTAATGGATTGCCACCTATGTGGTAACTTGGGGTTACCTTGTTTTTACCAAAGGGTATGACTATACATTTTTTGGCGTTTAGCTTAAAGCCATGGCTCTGGCACCAGTTATCCATTTCTATGAGACCTCTCTGAAGGATATCTGTGTCTGATGGATTTTCAACTATGGCACCCAGTTTGCAGTCATCTGCAAACTTTGCCAGCCACAATCCTCCTATGTTTGCCTGCACTTCTGAAAAGTAGATGCCGAACAAGAGGGGGCCCAGGACTGAGCCCTGTGGGACACCGCTTGTGACCGGCTTGGAGTCTGACATGGCACCAGCAACTCTAACCCTGTGGGTTCTGTCCTTGAGCCAGTTTGCAACCCATCTTGTGACATATGGGTTTACATTTAAGCTGGTGAGCTTTTCTATGATACCCGAGTGGGGTATTGTGTCGAAAGCTTTTGCAAGGTCAAGGTAGGCTGTGTGAACTGCCTTACCCTCATCAATGGCCTTGGTGACTGTTTCAAAAAGTTCGACCAAGTTCAAGAGGCATGATCTGCCCTTGACAAAGCCGAATTGGGTAGGATCCAATGTCTGTAGGTCCCCTATGTCTTTATTTATGAGTTCCATTATGATCCTCTCCATAGCTTTGCAGACCAGGCTTGTTAAGCTTATGGGGTGGTAATTACCAGGGTCCATAGAAGCACCGCCTTTGTGGAGTGGGACCACAGTTGCCATACGCCACTCTTTACGTATCCTGTGGTAAGGCTAAGATTAAACAGCAGCCTTATATGTGGGTTTAGTTCCTCATTGAGTTCGTGTAGCACACAGCCGGGGACACCATCCGGTCCCATTGATGCTGTGTTTTTAGCTTTAGAGAGAGCAGCTCTCACCTGGGCATTTGAGATGATTGGGAGGCTACACTCTGCTGGGATAGATATTTCTCCTTTTGGGGGGGAGGGGAGAAATTTTCACTGAACCTGTCTGCCAGTATGTTGGCAATGTCTGTGGGTTCAGTGATTTTTGTATCATTTTGGACTAATTCTGAGCATATCTGGGAGTTTCCACCCAGATTTCTAACATAGCTAAAGAAGGCCTTATGATTGTCTTTTGAGTCCTTGGCGATTTTTCTCTCAAAGCTGGCCTTGGATGATTTTATGAGTGATCGTAGTTTTTTACTAGTATTGATCAGAGATGTCTTCCCTTTTAGGGATTTTGCTCTATCTTGTAGTAGCTTTCTCCTCTTGTTGTAAAGTTTGTTTATGGCTAGGGTCCACCAGATCGGGCGCTTGCCTTTGGTGGAAAGGGTCTTGAATTTATTTGGGATTGCTTGATCCATGCAATCCTGGAGGTGCTCGTAGAAAGCATTTGTAAGGGATTCAGCAGCATGGGTTGTGGTTTCCAATGGCTCAGGGGCCTTGAAGGATACCACACCAGTCTTAAGAAGTGTGAAGTTGGCTTTTGAGAAGTTCTTCACTGTGGTCTTTTTTGTTGGGGGTGGGGGCGGGATGTGGATCTCCAGTGAGATTAGTTTATGGTCTGATCTCACCAATGAGGGATATACTTCTGGTGTGGAGCATTTTGTCCCCATGTTTGTGATGATCAGGTCTAGTATATTTTCACCTCTTGTGGGAATGGTGACAAGTTGTTCCATAGCATTTGAGATTATGAACTCCAGGAACCTTTGGGCTAGGGTACTGGGGCTTGAGTAATGTTCCCATTCTATGTTTGGGTAGTTGAAGTCACCCAATATGATGGTGTTTGGAGAGACATTTATACTCTCCAGTGTCTTCAGGAAGGCTGTGTGGGGTTCCTGAGTTTGAGAGGGTGGCCTGTAACATGCTACAAACTGTAGAGCAGTTTTGCCTATGGTTAATTGCACCTGAATGGTCTCTGATGCTTCGTGAGTTGCCACCAGCCTGGAGGTGTGGGTATCCTTGATGAATATGGATACACCCCCTCCTTTTGTGGTACGGTCCGGGTTTTGGGGCCAGAACGCATGATATGAGGTAAAACCTGACAGTGCCGGGGTGCTCTCAGGATCCTTGAACCAGGTTTCAGTCACAGCACAGACATCGATGTTCTCCATACTGAGGAGGGCTTCGAGGCGTGCATCTTGAGATTTAAACTTCTGCCATTGAGCAGCATTACCCTTAGTTTTTTCCATTATTGTTTTCTAGGGCGGTGGGTTTAGAATTTGAGCCTTGTCTAAAAGGCACTATGGGGTGGCAAGAGCCTTTGCCAATATCCGAAACCCAGGGTGACAGGTGCAAGCCGTCCCTTGCGAAGCAGCGTGGCTTGTCAAGCATGTCATTCCAGGCAGACAGACATTAGATCCCCTTAGAATGACACCAGAAATTAAGCCAATTATTAAAACTGATCATTTTGTCTCTGTATTGTGGCATCATTCTTGGTGAAGGTAGGATACTGCTCAGGGTCAGGGTCATACCAGCCTGGGCTACATAATCTGAGAGCTCCTTTATGTCTCTTTTCATGCAGTCCAGGGAGGTACATCTCAGGTCATTCACACCGGCATGGACAATGACTGAGTCATACTTGTACTTGCTGTGGAGTGACCTGAGTGCTTGTGTTATGTGGCGGATTCTAGCGCCCGACAGGCAGCTTACTGTGACCCTCTCCTTGTTCAGTCTGGTGAGTGGGACATCAGTTTGTCTGACTATGGAGTCACCTATGACAAGTGTGTCTGGCATTGAGTTTGGCCTTAAGGGCTTTGACTGATTTGCACACTGGCTTTGTGATCTATGTGTTGCTTGTGTTATGTCATGAGGTGGCAGTTGTTTGGGTGTCTGCTTTGGAGGCCTCTGCTGTTTTGGTAGATTTTTGATCAATGCCTCCGAGTATGTCTTTGTGTGTTTATGTGTTTGATTTGTAGTTGTGATAGTTCTATGTGAGACTGGGTTTATGGTGTGTGTGGTTACCTTCTCCTCCTGTCTGGTTTTGCCAGTCCTGAGTTGAGAGAGCTCAGCCTCCAGTTTGGCTATATAGTTGCATCTCTCGCATGTATTTGTGTTTTGTGGGAGGAGAGGGTTGTCTGTGTACATGAGGCAATTGTAACATTGCCTCAATATTCCCAGATTCACCAGCTGAGCAGGAGAGGACGCTAGCAACTGACCCTTTGACATGCTAGAAGAAATGAAAAAGTTTGCTGTGTAACTGAGTCAGAAAGGACCTATAGGGAAGTGGGTATTCAAGGGGGTTTTAAGCTAGTGAAGTACTTTGTATAATATAGAAGTGCTTTACCTGACTAAAAAATGCTTTAGGAACAAGTGCTGAGCTTTACAGATAGAGAATAGACTGTTTAGATTACAAGTAGAGCAGTTCTAAGGGAAAAAATGAAGAGCAGACTCTACGGAGCCAGAAATAGTTTAACCTTGTTTAACCGGCGCTGCCCGATGGTGCTCTAGTGCCAATTCCGCGCTAAATGCAGAAAAGGCAATAAGTCAGTAGTACAGGCTAGCACACTTTAGTGGGCAGCCAAACAATTAAATTAAACAGCAAACAAACACTTTTCGACTTGAATTAGACGAATTTCGACTAAAATGTACTTCTAAGTGCAGATAATAAAAAATGCAGTAAATAACTATGAAAACAGTTAAAGCTTGCTCTAGGTAAGCAGTAGAAGGTAAAACAAATATAAAAAACAGCAGGATACTTAATCAGGAAAGCAGTCGCTTTTTTTCAGTTCTCTGTAGCCAGGAAGACTCAACAGGACCACGTGGAGCTGTGTCTGAGCAATATGGCTTCAAAAAAATGCCAGAGGCAGATTTTAACCAGGGAACTTCAAAAGAGCTAGAAATGGTCCAAAATGACCAATTACTACAGCTTCTTGTGCTGAGGTCACTTCCCTCAAGGACAGGTAGGCTATTCAAGGCTCCCCACTCCTACTGGTGAGCCAAGAAACTTCCTTCTATCCAAGTAATGCATATTTTTAGTTTGTATGTAGTTATTGTGTAATGTAGTTATTGTCTTCCTTCTATCCAAGTATGCATATTTTTAGTTATTATACTAGTGTTTTTACTTACTGCCAGAAAGTCCTTCACCTGACAGATGTACTTCACAAAGTTAAAGGGGTTCTCCATTTGGGTGAAGCAGTGTCCTGTGCCACTTCATTCTCAGTCTGGGCTACATGTGCTTTTGATGTATCTCAGATATCTGCACGATATGGACCTCAGTCATTCCACATTCAAGGTGCTGGCATCAGCACTTTCAGCCCATAATGACATTGTGGAGGGCTAGGTTCTTGCCCAGTACTGGTTGGCCAAGCAACTCCTTAAGGAACACTGCATCTCCATTTACCTCTGGGGCCTCATCTTCACATGAGGTCTGAAATTCATAACTGACAGGTATGGCTGTCTCCTGGTTGAACCTGCTTATCAGTGGTTTTAAAATCAACTTCTTGAAAAACACCTTTTCTTGTTGCCATTGCCTAAAAAAATGCGATCATGTAGATATGTCTTCTCTATTTTTAATTTCTCCACATCTCTTGGGTTTCTAAGGAAACCTTATGTGGTCATTTCTTTAGAACTAAGTGACATTTGCTCCCAGAGGTGGTGTTAAAATTGTCCTTGAACAAATCCATTCATCTTGATTTTCTATATGGGGGTAGAAACCCCTGGGGGATTATAGCCAGGGTATGCACTGCCATCTAATGTTACTTCTGAAGTAGGTGCATTAGTTTACAAGACAGAACAGCGATTCCATTCACCTGCTATGTAAAGGGCTGGTAGTTGCTAAGAAAACCTTTCAAAGTTGACTGTTAATTGCATTATGTTTTTCCATTAGGCTGCTCACCACTCACTGGGATATTCTGCTATCAAAGTTCACTTTGCTAGAGATGTTTCTAGTACTTCCTTTAAACATTTCTCCACTAAAGACAGTTCTATCATGATCATTTGGTCATTAGTTCACACCTTCATCAAACATTATTGCGTGGACCCAACTTTTGGCAGACAGGCCTGTGTTGGTACCTTCCTGCTGCAAGACTCCGTCTTCTGAACTTGTTCTTGAGGCTTTTCTCTGGCTCTTTCCACCACTGAGATTCTTGATGTGTGTAATTCATCCCAGTCATAAATCCATCAAGAAGAGATCCCAAACTTAGAGATAACAAACACTTTCTCACTGGATTTGAAGTTATATAAAACTGAAATTTTCTTATTGTATTAACTGATTTACATGGGGATCCCCCTTAGTAGGTCACAAATACCTGCCCAACATCCCACTATGCTTGGAGACCCATCCATATAATGACCGCCATTGGAGATGCATGTTGGAAAAAGTAAAACATAGAGATGCAAGTTGGAAAAGTAAATGTTTACATAACACTTGTAAACCATGTAGCTGCCAATACTGCATGTTTTCATAATTTGTCTGGCAATTAGTGAGAAGTTTATGGGTCTGTATCATTATGTCGTGTTTCATCTACTAGTATACAGGATGTGATTCTCACAATCTCCATTTATCTAATGTGTTATTCTAATCAAGTCCCTTAACCAGACATTGTTTCCTGGCTGTAGGTGAAACAGATTTTTGTGGATCATTCCTCAGCCTTGGTTAAATCTGCAAAAAAGTGTGCTCACTCAATGACTGAGAGTAAACTGTTGGGCTATATGCATTCTCTTAGTGCTGTATGTATTGTCACTACATGCACCAGAAGAAAATGAATATACATACCCACAAATGTAGAAGCTTCAAAGAAAAAAAAATAATGAATTATGAATAACCGAATTGTATATCTGATTTAAACACATCACTAATGGCAGGGTTTGCCACCCGGTGGTGTGAGCATTGACTTTAGCTAATGGCCATTGCTGACATGTCACCCAAGCCCTATGTACCAAAATGAGAAAAAAGAGGTTGAAGCTGATAACGATTTTTAGCATTATATATTTTTTATGTTTTAGAAGTTGTCTGATGGCACGTCAAGACAAAAATAGGTCTGCTTGCTAAGCCTTATACAATGTTGTTGTTGTGTCTTTCGGCTTTTCCCGGTTAGGGGTCGCCACAGTGGAACTCCAGTCCGCTAATGATTGGCAGTAGATTTTTATGTGCCGAGTTGCCAGCCCTGACACACAACCTTCAATGAAGGTACGCCCATTCACGCATGTCTTCACACAGAACACGCTCTAGCTGAGAATCGAACAGGACAACGTCTTACTGTGAGGCGACAATGCTACCACAGCACCACCACCGCAGTCTGTCTTTTTTTATATTTATTTATTTATTTATTTATATTTGTTGACCGGGAGTGCCCGACTGGATGTAGGTCCATTTTCAGCGGAGGCCCGGGGAGAAAAGCTCCACAGTTAAAATAAACAGACAGTAGTTACATTGGATTACATAGCGATTAACAATTTACATAGCCATTACTTACAACATATTTACAGATGAAAAACATAGTACATCAGTAGACAACTAGAATCTTTATCTGTGAAGTACATAACAGACATTCACAAATGTTACAAGAAGAAGTTCCTGCTGTATAATAAGTACTGGCTTATGAGCATCTGAGCTTGCTATAATCAAGGTAGTTAGTGGAGTGGAAAGAAAGGTAGTGGTTGGATGGGGAGGGTGATATTAGAGTGGGAGTTGCAAGGGCATAGCCAGCATGTTTTTAGGTGTGCTTTTAGTAAAGTTTTGAAGTGGGTGCATGATGGTATGGAGGTAATTGTGGGTGGAAGGGAGTTCCATAATGGCTATGGTGCAAGAGAATAGTGCTTCACCAGCAGAGTTATTGGCTTTAGTGATCTGCAAGTGATTTTTGTTGCTGGATCTTAATGGTCTGGTGGTGCGATAGGGTTGGAGTAGATTCTGGAGGGATGGCACATTTAGTGGATGATTTACTAGTTTGTGGGCAAGTGAGAGTTGATACCACTGAAGGAGGTGAGGGAGTTCAAGCCAGCCCAGTTCAGCAAGTGAGAGACAGTGGTGACTACGGTAGGATGCCCCTGTGGTGAATTTGGCGATTTTGTTGTAGCAGGTCTCTAGCTTGTTTAAATCACATTGCCTTAGGTTGGTATACATTGGACAGGCATAAACTAGGGTGGAGATAAGGTGGGAATTTGTTATTGAAATCTTTGCTGCTTTGGTGAGAAGTTGCTTATTTCTGTATAGTGCTCCTAGTTTATTGTGGACTTTTTTATGGGCAAGGATATGTGAATGTCAAATTTTAGTTTATTGTCTATTTCCACTCCTAGCAGTTTGGTGTGTTCAGTTGGGTATATAGTGGTGTTGTCTTTTGCTGTAATGTTAAAGTGAAAGTTGTTTTGAGTATGTTTGGTGGGTTGGAAGATGAGTAGTTTAGTTTTGTTTGGGATGAGTATTAATTGGGCATCGGATAACCAAGTTTCAACAGATTAAAAGGCTTCCTGTGTGACTTTTTGCAGTTTGGGTAGGGACTGGGCTGAGCAGATGATGGTTGTGTCATCTGCGTATTGTATGAGTGTGCCATGTTTGGTGGCAGAGGCTAGATTATTGGTGAAAACAGAGAAGAGTAGGGGTCCAAAGATGGATCCTTGGGGAACCCCTATGGAGACAGGTAGTTGAGGAGATATGTCATTCTGCCATATAACAATGGATTGTTGGCGGTCAGACAGGTAACTCTGAAACCAATTGGTGACCGATTGTGAGAAGGATAGGTTATTGAGGACAGAGATAAGTTGTTTGTGTGGGACCATGTCAAATGCTTTAGATAGGTCTAGGAAAGCAGAGGAGAGATAGCCATTGTTTTTATGCTGAAGGATAGTGTTAGTAAAGGAGAGTAAGGCAGTGGTGGTGCTATGGTTTGGTCAGAAACCATGCTGAGTATTGGAAAGGAGGTTGTTAGTAAGGAGGTAGTCTGAGACCTGAGAGTGTATGCATCTCTCTAGTATTTTGGAGAGTGGAGAGAGAATAGCTATGGGGCAGTAATTGGTTAGTTCTGTGGAGGGTCTGCCTTTGTGGAGGGGAGTTATATGTGATACTTTCCACAGTGTGGGAACGTAACTTTCTGACAGAGATCGGTTAATCAAGATGCATACTGGGTAGGCCAGAGCATCAGCTGCGATTTGTAGGTATTCACTTGGGAGGTTCTCTGCTGCTAATCTGGTGGTCTTAAGTTAGGTAAGAGGTTTTTTATGCTGGCAGTAGGTACAGGAGAAAAAGAGAAGGCAGTGGGGAGATTACTAGTTGAAGGTGTGGGTTGGAGGGGAGGGGGGTTGTGTTGTTTAGCTAGTGATAGTATGGTTTGTGTGAAGTGCGTGTTGAATGATGTAGCAATATTTTCTGAGGAGTGAGGGATGTTAGGAGCAGGGGTACTGACTTTATCTGGCTGGGTGGAGGATGGAGTTTATGGAGGACCAGAATTGTTTGGGGCTGTGTTGAGAGGAGTCTAGGGCAGACTGGTAGTATTGGAATTTGTCCTGTTTTATTAGCTTTTTGACTCTATTGCATAGTTCTAGGAATTTCTGTCTAGTTGAAGGGGTTTTGGTTTTGCGCCAGTG